>NC_056728.1:153512736-153812736 GCF_019279795.1 Protopterus annectens | reverse complement strand
ACTGTGGACTAAGCACTCTGAACCCAGTACTGGCATAACCTGTCAGGTGGCATGAAATACTACAGTGACTGCAATACCAATCTGATGTAGACCTACACTGACAGCAATACAAGCATCGGAACACACAGGGCCATTCGTGGAGCCTAAGAATGGCATCCTGCCTGAGTGGCAGACACCTCTGCAGCTGGCACACAGGCATACGTTAGGCCTGAACACAGCACGCATAACACATAGCACACAAACCCCACTCACATTCCCTTTGCAGGATTCAAACCCCTACCTAATTATGTTTTGATACTGGAGAAAGACACATTAGCGGAGCGCACTATACAAATTACTAGAGAGCTGTCATCATCAGTGTTTCAAAAGGGGAATCTGCATCCTGTAGTGTACTGTCACAGTTGCTAATAGGGCATTTCACACACATCGATGTGTTTGAGGTTTGCATATGTAGGGGATCTAGTACTCCAGTATGATTAGTATATGGTTCGATTGCAACAATGAGGGATATACTTCAAGTGGTGAGCATTTTGTACTCATGTTTGTAATGATCAGGTCTAGTATATTTTCCCTCTTGTGGGAATGTTGACTACCTGTTCCATAGCTAAAGAGTTTCTGAACTATGGGAACCCTAGAGCTTGGGTATTGTGGCTTGAGTAATGTTCACAGTCTATGTTTGGGTAGTTGACATCACCCAGTATGATGGTGTTTGCAGAGAAATCTATACTCTCCTGTGTCAGCATGAAGGCTGTGTGGGATTCCTGAGTTTGAGAGGGTGATGTAAGAGCTCCTCTGTGTCTCTTTCCATGTGGTCCAGGAGGTAATGTCTCAGGTTGTTCACACCAGCATGGACAATGACTGCCTCATACTTGTACTTGCTGTGGAGTGACCTGAGTGCTTGTGTTATGTGGCACATTCTATCACCCGACAGGTAGCTAAATGTGACCCTCACCTTGCTCAGTCTGGAGGCGGGATGTCAGTGTGTCTGACTATGGCATCACCTATTATAGGTGTGTCACACATTGTGTTTGGCCTTATGGGCTGTGCTTGTTAAGAACACTGACTTTGTGAGGTCTGTGTTGCTTGAGATATGTGTTCATGTGGGATGCAGCGTGTCTGGCCATGTCATTTCTGTCCGTGGTCTGGTAAGTATCACCTTTGGTGACATAGGTATTCATATGTCAGCTGGTGAGCATTTGCAGTGTTACCTACTGAAAGTGGTACAGCTTGTTTGTTGTACAATGGACTACATGCAGCCCTGCTTACAGTAGCTATGTTTGCATGCATGTTTCCTTGCAGTTACCCTGGAATACTGATCCGACCTGCCATGCAGAGTTACACAGCTTCTGTGGACTCCTAGTGACATCTGCATAGCTTACTATATGTATGTTCATGTCTCACTTGACAGAATGTCACTGTTTCTCCTGTGCACATGTACATTGCCTGTGACACGTTGCATATGACTTACCTGGCATCTGTCCATGAGCAGTCATATATGCCACTGCAGGACTCTAAACCTAATGATGCACACACTCAAAACATTCCTCAGCATGGAGAACATCGCTATCTGTGCAGTAACAGATACCGGATTCAGGGCTACCAACAGCACTCCAGCACTACCAAGTTATACCTCATACCATGCTTTTCAGGCCCAAAACTTGCACAAAACCACAAAAGGTGTATTGATATTCATCCAAGATACCCACACTCCAGGTTGGTGGCAAATCACCAAACATCAGAGACTATCCATATGCAAGTAACAATGGGTAAAACTGCCTTCCAGGTTATAGCCTGCTACAGACCACCCTCACAAACACAAGAACCGCACTTGGCCTTCCTGAAAACAGTTGGAAATATGTAGGTCTGTCCATACACCATTATATTGGGTGGGTTAAACTACCCAAACATAGACTGGGGCATGACTGTAGCTCCAACACCCTAGCCCACAGATTACTGGAATTTATATACCAATATGCTATGGAACAACTTGTTACCACTCACACAAGAGGGGAAGACATACTGAACCTGATCATCACCAACATGGGGACTCTATGCTCCAGACCAGAAGTGTATCCCTCACTGGTAAGATCAGACCATAAACTAATCTCACTGGATATTCACATCCCAAGGCCACCCCCTGCACAGAAGAATACAGTCAACAACTCATGTAAAGCATGTTCACACTCCTCATAAATGATGTGGAAACCTTCAAAGCCCCCAGGCCTGTTGAAAATATGGACCAGACTGCAGATACCTGTATAAAAGCATTCTATGGACACCTTCAGGAATGCATGGATCATGCAATCCCAAATAAAAGCAAGACCCAATCCTCCAAAGGCAGACGTCCTGTGTGGTGGACACCAGCCATAAACAAACTATACAATAGAAGGATGAAGCTACTAAATGATACAACAAACTCCCAAAATGTGAAGGCATCACAGATGAGTATTAGAAGAAAACTACAGGCACGCATAAGATTGTCTAAGGCCATCTTTGAGAGCAGATTCCACAAGACACTGAGGATAATCACAAGGCTTTCTGTAGTTATGTTAGGAACCTGGGTGGTAATTCCCAGATATGCTCAGAAGTAGTCCAAGATGTCACAAGAAATACCAAACACACAGACATTGCCAACATCCTAGTGGACAGGTTCACTGCTACCTTCTCCCCCCTCCACACCAAAAGGGCAAATATTTCTCCCAGCAGAGTGCTGCCCCTGACATCTCAGATGCTCAGGTAAGAGCTGCCCTCTCCAAAGCAATAAACACTGCATCAATGGGACCAGACAGTGTCCCAGGCTGTGTCCTACATGAACTCCAAGAAGAGCTACACCCAGACATAACACTACTGTTCAATCCCAGCCTTACTACATGATATGTGGCCAAAGAGTGGTACAGCAACAGTGGTCCCTCTACATTTAGGTGGTGCCTTAACGGATCCTGGACACTATCGCCCCATAAGTCTGAATAGCTTGGTCTGCAAAGCTATGGCAAGGATCATCATGAACCTCATAAATATAGATATTGGGGACCTACAGACACTTCATCATACACAGTTTGGCTTTGTTAATGGCAGATCCTGCCTCTCAAACCTGTTTGATTTCTTTGAAACAGTCACCAAGGCCACTGTCAAGGGAAGGTGGTCACAGCCTACCTGGACCTTGCATAAGCCTTTGATACAATACCCCACTTGTGCATTCTAGGGAAGATCACCAGTGTACATATCAACCCCTATGTCACTACAGATATTGCACAGTGGCTCAAGGGCAGAACACACATGGTTAGAATTGCTGGAGCCATGTCAGCCTCAAAACCAGTTACAAGTGGTGTCCCACAAGGCTCAGCCCTGGGATCTGTCTTGTTCAGTATATATTTATCAGAGGTACAGGCCAACATGGAAGGACTGTGACTGAGCAAGTCGCAGATGACTGCAAACTGGACGCCATAATCAACTCTCTAGCAACAGAAACAGACGACTTGTGCCACAGCCATGGCCTCAAGCTGAATGCCAAAAAGTGTATAGTCATCCCCTTTGGCAAAAACAAAGTGACCACAAAGTACCACATATGTGTTAATCCATTAAGTGCAGACGAAGGAATTATGGACCTTGGGGTACACAAGTTGATAGCATTCTCTCTCATTTGACAACCACATGGCCAAAGTGGTTAGGAAAACATTTTATATAGGCCACCTCATCATGAAGGGATTCACATGTAGATCAGGGGTGGACATTGTGCCTCTTTACTCATCCCGCATCATGCCCATAATTGACTACAATGCCCTGTTGGCATGCACCTTACCAGACACCTGCAGCAACTGGAAAGACCACAAAATGGACATGCTCCACCTCAAAAATCCAAATCCACCAAAACCACTAGAGCAAGCGACTTAAACCTTAGCACGGATATAAATAGGACGTGCTGGAGGGATAGATTTATCACTCAGAGACTCCCTATGCTGTGGAATAAAATCCCGGTCCATGTGAGGCAGAGCACCCCGCTGACTCTGTTCAAGAGAAATCTAGACCTGTGGATGGGAGATCGTAGGTTTACCCCGGGAATCATCTCTGTGTCACTGCTGGACAGAGGCACAACAAACTAATGGGCACAGTATTTTTTCATATAAGGGTGGCGTAAGCCACAAAAATTTGGCTAGGCTTATAAATGCCTTAGGGCAGATAGCCTAGTATAAACCTATGAACCTATGAACCTAAAAGTACCTCAACAAGAGGATCAAAGGGCTCAAACAGATGCCACATACTGACTGGTTAAAGAAACAGCAGCTCTACTCAGTGGCATACTGCCTCTTCATAGGTAATCTGTGCCTGACATATAAAGCCATGTCAAACCCTGACTTAATGGTCATGCTGCATCTCAGAATATCCAGAGCTCATCAAGCTGCACGCTGGAAAGACTTGAACCTCAGGAGTGATATACATAGGACATGCTGGAGGGACACATTCATAACTCAGAGGCTCCCTTCACTCTGGAATATTATCCCAATAGAGGTTAGGCAGAGTCACTCAGTGACTGTCTTCAAGAGGAATATTAATGACTGGATAGGACATTGTAGGTTTACCCTGGTATCACTTATGTGTCACTGTTAGACAGAGGCACAGTATACTAACCTTGGAAAAGGGCATAGCAAGATAGATTTACAATGCATGGTGAAAGCCAAACACATTCTGGCTAGGTTTATAAATGCCCTAGGGCAGATAGCCTAGTATGAACCTATGAACCTATGTATCTTGTTCACCATTGGCCCTATGTGCTGTTAATCACCAATGCAATCTCAATACTATGGTAGCATGTGCAAAGGTCAGTTGTCAGTCACCTCTATGGTACAGTTGTGGAATATGTGAGTCATGTAGTAATGTCACAGCTGCCACATGTACACAGTCAACCCTATCCCCTACCCATGGATGTACAACACATGTATGAGATGGAAACACATAGCCAAACTGTGGACTAAGCACTCTGAACCCAGTACTGGCATAACCTGTCAGGTGGCATGAAATACTACAGTGACTGCAATACCAATCTGATGTAGACCTACACTGACAGCAATACAAGCACGGGAACACACAGGGCCATTCGTGGAGCCGAAGAATGGCATCCTGCCTGAGTGGCAGACACCTCTGCAGCTGGCACACAGGCATACGCTAGGCCTGAACACAGCACGCATAACACATAGCACACAAATCCTGTGTGCCAAACAAGCACAGTCGGTACAGCTATACAACACTACTGCTGCAGTTGTGTTAGGTACTTTTATTGTCCAGTACAGTGAGGTCATGCTCACCAGGCTGGACAAGGTGAAGGTCACAGTGATATGCTCATGGGGCACTATGGTCCACCACATAACACAAGCATACAGGTCAGTCAGATGCATGGACACATATGACTCAGTCATTGTCCATGCCACTACAGCTGATGTGTGATGTCCCTCACTGGAATACATGATAGGGAACATGGAAGGGCTCACTGAGCAAGTGGCACAGGCTGGTAGAACCCTGACCTTGGTTGGCATCATACCCTCACCAGGAATGCTGACATATTACTGAATGCTAATGAATTACTGTAGCTACAACACCCTAGCTGAAAGGTTCTTAGCATGCGGTCACTGCATTGCTATGGAACAACTTCTTACCACTCCCACAACAGGTGGAAACATGCAGCACCTCTTCATCAACTACATGTAGACTATATGCCCCAGACCAGGTGTGTATCCCTCACTACTATGTTGATAGCATTTACATCTCACACTGTATATACACATCCCACATGCAGCACCTGCACAGAAGACCACAGTCATAATGTTACCCAGTGCAAATACCATGTATTCACATGTGGCAGGCATCACACATGGTAACTATTGAAGGTCACAGGTACATATGTGTATTTGGCACACACATACATCATGTGTGCATTGCCATAACTGGTTTAATCGATGTCATGCATTATTGTGAGAAACAGCCTGCACACATGGGCATTCTGTGTGAGCAAAACACACGTGACATGTCTGGAATCAAAAGCCATAAATAATTGTGATATTGTTTAGAAAGGGGTATGTGCATCCTGTAGTGTGTTTTCCCAGTTGCCAAAAGGGATGCTTCTTTCATATACACTTGCATGCACACTAACTCCCCTTCACACACACTTGCTGGATTCAAACCCCTACCTAACTATGTTATGACACTAGAGACGGACACATTAGCAGAGCGCGCTATTTGCATTACAGGGAGATTTTTTTTCTCCTGATATACTTATAGGGTGCTGACATCATCGGTGTTTAGAAAGGGGAATGGTTATCCTGTGGTGTGTTTTCCCAGTTGCTAAGAGGAACATTACCCTCACACAGACTTGCACACAGACCAACCACAATCACCCACACACACACACTCTGGATAAGCTGTCATTCCCTAGGGCAAACAGCCTAGTGTTGACCTCTACACCCATATGTTTAACTGTCAGATGCACATTATTTGGTGCTGATAGCAGTGTTTGCAGGTCTTTATTGCCATAACATTACCTGTTTGTATGAACAACTTGTGTATCTGTGGACGATGTTTGCATATGGGGGACATCCACTATATCATGTATGTCTCTGTAGTCATTTAAGTGTGAGCACTGGTCAGATTGCTATAATGTTGTTGGTTACTGGAATAACATGTACATATACCAGATATATTTGGCAAAATGCTAAACTGATATTTGGACTAAGTGTGTGAACATGCCCAGTTCAGCTTTCCCATGGCATGTTGTGTGAAAGATGTCTCATTTATCAAAGTGTGTGAGCATGCTCAGTGTGAGCTTTCCATATGTTGAACTCTGCAGCCCATCACATTTGTAGATGAGTGTGAACTTCAACAAATATCCCCTGTTTATGGTTGTGTGTTCTGTGTCATGTTGTGTAGTTACTGTCCAAATGCTTTTTGTGTGAACACAACAGGGATTATACTGTGCCTGCAGGTTTTGCATGGGATACTTTGCATACAATTGTCAACATCTGTTCATACTGACCTAACACTGTAGTACTGTATAGTGTAGTGGTTCAGTACTTTCACTGTGGTGGACAGTATCCTGGGCTTTAGTCCTATCACTGCTTTACATTTCCATAGTGAGCACAACAGCCTGGTTAGGGTCCAGTTGTGCACATCTGCACAAAGGCGGTACCTCTACGGACCCTGGTAATTACCGCCCCATAAGCCTAACAAGTCTAGTCTGCAAAGCTATGCAGAGGATCATAATGGAGCTCATAAACAAAGATATAGGGGACATGCAGACATTGGACCCGTCCCAGTTTGGCTTTGTCAAGGGCAGATCATGCCTTTTGAACTTGGTCGACTTCTTCAAAACAGTCACTAAGGCCATTGATGAGGGAAAGGCAGTCCATACAGCCTACCTTGACCTTGCAAAGGCTTTCGATACAATACCCCACTCGGGTATTGTAGAAAAACCTACCAACTTAAATGTAAACCCATATGTCACAAGATGGGTTGCAAACTGGCTTAAGGACAGGACCCACAGGGTTAGAGTTGCTGGCGCTATGTCAGACTCCAAGTCGTTCACAAGTGGTGTCCCACAGGGCTCGGTCCTTGGCCCCCTATTGTTCGGCATCTACTTCTCAGAAGTACAGGCCAACATGGGAGGACTTTGGCTGACAAAGTTTGCAGATGACTGCAAACTGGGCGCCACAGTGGAAAGTGCATCAGACACGGATATCCTTCAGAAGGGACTCACGGAAACTGATAGCTGGTGCCAGAGCCATGGCCTGAAGTTAAATGCCAAAACATGTATAGTCATACCCTTCAGGAAAAGCAAGGTAACCCCAAGCTACCATATAGGTGGCAATCCTCTAAGCACAGAAGAGGTTATCAGGGACCTCGGGACCCAGGTTGACAGTGGCCTTTCTTTTGAAACTCACGTTGCTAAAGTGGTTAGAAAGACCTTCTACATTGCCCACCTGATCATGAAGGGATTCACATCCAGATCTAGTGAGGTCATTGTTCCCCTGTACTCTTCACTTATCAGACCAATGATCGAGTACAATGCCCCATTCGGGATGTATCTCACCCGACATCTGCTGCAATTGGAGAGACCCCAAAAGTCCCTCACCAAAAGGATAAAGGGACTCCAACATCTGTCATATGCTGCCAGATTTAAGAAACTCCAGCTCTATTCAGTTGCATACCGTCTGCTCAGAGGTGACATGTGCCTGACATACAAGGCCATGTCCAACCAGGAATTAATGGACATGCTCCACCTCAAAAACTCCAAATCCACCAGAACCACTAGGGCAAGTGACTTAAACCTTAGCAGGGATATAAGTAGGACATGCTGGAGGGATAGATTTATCACTCAGAGACTCCCTATGCTGTGGAATAGAATCCCGGTCCATGTGAGGCAGAGCACCTTGCTGGCTCTGTTCAAGAGGAATCTTGACCTGTGGATGGGAGATTGTAGGTTTACCCTGGGAATCATCTCTGTGTTACTGCTGGACAGAGGCACAACAAACTAATGGGCACAGTATTGTTTCCATATAAGGGGTGGTGTAAGCCACAAAACTCTGGGCTAGGCTTATAAATGCCTTAGGGCAGATAGCCTAGTATAAACCTATGAACCTATCTGACCATGTTGCATTATGTTCAGATATTAACTACTTAAAACAGCCTCATCAAACATCAGTAGTGTATTCCACACCATAGGCGTACATTGGAAAACACTACCGATGTGCCCTAGGCCATTTCTAATGCTAGTCAGAGAGTGTGTTTGTCCTTCGACACATTGTAAGTGTAGTTTGCCATGACATATGTCATGTTTAGTATACCGTGCCTCTGTCTACCCGTGACATAACAGTGATACTCAGGATAAACCTACCATCTCCCATCCACTCATTAAGATTCCTGTTGAGGAGAATCAATGAGTGACTCTATGGATAACCTGTACTGGTAGTTTACTCATGCGTGGGGGAGGCTTCTGTGTTATGGATAATGCAGTACAGCTTGTCCTATGTATGTCAGTGCTGGGGTTCACATCCCTCATGTGCATAGCTCACTGCCATTCAGATTGTACAAGGTGCATCATGTTCATTGATTCCAGCTTGGACATGGCTTTCTACATCAGGCACAGCTTGCGTCTGGGTGGCCAGCATGGCAGTGTGTGGAGTTGCACTCTGTTTAATCAGGCAACACATTACATCTGTTCAAGCTCTTTGATACTCCTGGCGGGGTACTGTTGTGGACTTTACAGTTGATGGAAGTGTCTGCTGAGGTACACCCCACAGGGGCTGTTGTAGTCAATTGTAACGCTGATGAAGGATGACTGCGGAACCACAATGACCTCCCCTTATCTAGATGTCATAACCTTCATGATTAGGTTGGTATATGGATTGTTTCTGTTAACACTACAGCCACATGTTTGTCCAATGCAAGATATCTATCACCTTGTGTACCCAGGTCTGTCATTACATGTTAAGTATGTAATGGGTTAACACCTATGTGGTAATTGGTGGTCACTTACTGT
Source organism: Protopterus annectens (assembly GCF_019279795.1). Classification (NCBI taxonomy): domain Eukaryota; kingdom Metazoa; phylum Chordata; order Ceratodontiformes; family Protopteridae; genus Protopterus; species Protopterus annectens. The sequence goes on along the minus strand of NC_056728.1, from coordinate 153,803,213 downwards.
ATATCCACAGAGGTTGACTATACAGTTTTCTCCATTTAACATGCTGACATGGCTATGGCACTAATTGTCTGTTTCTATGTGGCCCTTTTCTGGGATGCTTGTGTCAGCTGGAGTGTCTGATATGTTGGGCGGTTTGTAGTCCTCTGCAAACATGTTCAGGCACAGTCCTTACATGTTGGCCTGTACCTATGGGGCATATATACCAGACGGGGAAGGTCCCAGGACCAAGCTTTGTGGGATACCTGTTATATGTGGTTTGTTGTCTGACATGGCTGCAGCATGTCTGACCATGTGAGTTCTGTCGTTGGTCTGGTTTGCAACCCCTCTAGTGACATAGGGGTGTATATATAAGCTGGTGAGCATATCTATATTGAACACATAGGGTATTGTATGGAAGGCTTTGCAAGGTCCAGCTACACTGTGTGGACCACATTGCCCTCATCAGTGACCTCAATTACTGTTTCAACTGAGTCACACATGTTTAGGGGCAGGGTCTGCACTTAATAAACCCACACTGGGTAGGGTCGGGTGTCAATAGATCCCCAATATCTGTATGTCTGCGGTACATGCTGATCCTTTCCATAGCTGTGCAGACCAAGCTTCTCAGGATTCTGTGGTGGTTGATTTTAGTATCCATTCAGGCGACACCTTTCTTGAGAACTACCACTGTTGTTGTACACTCCTCTTTGGGCACATATCCTGTGGTAAGGTTGACATAATGTCAGGGAGGCAGCAGTCTGCTGGGAAAGATATTTTCCATTATGGGGGGTGGGGGTTTGCACTGCACCTGTCAGGATGTATGTTGGCAATACGTATGTGTGTTTGGTATGTTGTTTGTAATATTTGTGTGATCCAGAGCATATCTGGGAATTCACAACATGCTCCCTACCATCAGTTGCAGCAGCCTTGGGGTTATCCTTAGTGTCCTGTACAATTTTTATCATAATAGGTTCATAGGTTCATACTAGGCTATCCACCCTAGGGCATTTGTAAGCTTAGCCACAGTGTGTGTGGCTTTTGCCACCCCTTGCTATGTGAATATTATGGCCATTTATGATTTACTTAGCTGTGCCTCTGTCTGGACATGACACAGTAAAGACCCCCAGTGTACATCTACAATTATCCATCCATTTTGCAAACTTCCTGTTGAAGAGTGTCAGTGAGGGGCTCTGCTTAATCAGGCAACACATTACATCTGTTCAAGCTCTTTGATACTCCTGGTGAGATACTGTTGTGGACTTTACAGTTGATGGAGGTGTCTGCTGAGGTACACCCCACAGGGGCTGTTGTGGTCATTTGTAATGCTGATGAAGGATAACTGCAGAACCACAATGACCTCCCCTTATCTAGATGTCATAACCTTCATGAATAGGTTGGTATATGGATTGTTTCTGTTAAAACTACAGCCACATGTTTGTCCTATGCAGGATATCTATCCCCTTGTGTACCCAGGTCCGTCATTACATGTGATGTATGTAATGGGTTAACACCTATGTGGTAATTGGTGGTCACTTACTGTATATCCACAGAGGTTGACTATACAGTTGTCTCCATTTCACATGCTGACATGGCTATGGCACCGGTTGTCTGTTTCTATGTGGCCCTTTTGTGGGATGCTTGTGTCAGCTGGAGTGTCAGATATGTTAGGCGGTTTGTAGTCCTCTGCAAACATGTTCAGGCACAGTCCTTACATGTTAGCCTGTACCTATGGGGCATATATACCAGACGGTAAAGGTCCCAGGACCAAGCTTTGTGGGATACCTGTTATATGTGGTTTGTAGTCTGACATGGCTACAGCATGTCTGGCCATGTCAGTTCTGTCGTTGGTCTGGTTTGCAACCCCTCTAGTGACATTGGGGTGTATATTTAAGCTGGTGAGCATATCTATATTGCACACGTAGGGTATTGTATGGAAGGCTTTGCAAGATCCAGCTACGCTGTGTGGACCACATTGCCCTCATCAGTGACCTCAATCACTGTTTCAACTGATTCACACATGTTTAGGGTCGGGGTCTGCACTTCATAAACCCACACTGGCTAGGGTCGGGTGTCAATAGATCCCCAATATCGTTATGTCTGCGGTACATGCTGATCCTTACCATAGCTGTGCAGACCAAGCTTCTCAGGAATCTGTGGTGCTTGTTTTTAGTATCCATTCAGGCGACACCTTTCTTGAGAACACCCACTGTTGTTGTACACTGCTCTTTGGGTGCATATCCTGTGGTAAGGCTGACATAATGTCAGGGAGGCAGCAATCTGCTGGGAAAGATATTTGGCATTATGAGGGGGGGGGGGTTTGCACTGCACCTGTCAGGATGTATGTTGGCAATACGTGTGTGTTTGGTATGTTGTTTGTAATATTTGTGTGATCCAGAGCAAATCCAGGAATTCACAACACGCTTACTACCATCAGTTGCAGCAGCCTTGTAGTTATCCTTAGTGTTCCATACAATTTGTATCATAGTTGGTCATGGGTTCATACTAGGCTATCCACCCTAGGGCATTTGTAAGCATAGCCACAGTGCATGTGGCTTTTGCCACCCCTTGCTATGTGAATATTATGGCCACTTATGATTTACTTAGCTGTGCCTCCGTCTGGACATGACACAGTAAAGACCCCCAGTGTACATCTACAATTATCCATCCATTTTGTAAACTTCCTGTTGAAGAGTGTCAGTGAGGGGCTCTGCCTAACATGTAGTGGTATTCTGTTCCAGGGTGTGGAGAGACTCAGGGTTAGGTATCTGTCCCTCCAGCACATCCTATTTGATTATGTGCTGAGGTTGACATCTCTGACTCACACAGCTCCGATGGCTTTGAGTTTTCTGGGGTGGAGCATGTCCATTACTTCTGTGTTGGACATGGACTTGTACAACAGACATACAATGCCTCTGTGTAGGCAGTATGTGACTGCATTCAGCTGTGGTGTCTACAGCCAGGCAGCATATGAGATATATTTGAGATCCTTTCTGACTCTTGGTGAGGTACCTTTGAGGTCTTTCTAACTGCTGCAGGTGCCAGGTAATGTACATCCGAAATGAGGCATTGTACTACAATATGGTCTGATAAGGGAACAGTATAAGGGCACAATGACCTTTGTTGACGTAGATGTGAATCCTTTCATGATACAGTGTCCAATATAGACAGTCTTCCTAGCCAAATTGGCGATGTGACTGTCACATAACAGGTTACTGTCCACTTGTGTCACTAGGTCCCTGATTACTCCTTCCACACATAATGGTTTACCACCTATGTGGTAATTTGTGTGTACCTTGTTTTGTATTTGGTGGTACATTCATACTGTCCACTGTCTTCAGGACAGTGGGGTGGGGTTCCTGTGTGTGAGAGTGTGGTCTGTAGCATGCTACAGACTGTACAGCAGTCTTGCCTATGGTTAGTTGCACATGGGTGGACTACTATAACATAAGCATTGTCAGTTAACTGGATGTATAGGTGTCTGTGCTGAATATGGATACTCACCCTCCTTTTATGTTTTGTTTCAGGTTTTGTGGTCATAACACATGATATGTGGTATTACCTTGTAGTGCTGGTATGCTGTCATGAGGCTTGCAGCAGGTTTCTATCACTGGACAGACATCAATGTTCTCCATACTGGGGAGGGCCTCAGGAGCATGCATACTGAGGTTTACACATCTGGCATTGATCAGCATTACCCTTCTGTTTCTTTCCAGTTTTGTTTTCTATGGTGGTGGGTTAGGCTTTTCGGCCTTGCCTACGAAAGGATCTCTGTAGGTTGCAAAAGCCTTAGGCAATATCCAGACGCTCATGGGTAACAGGTGCAAGCCATCCCTGGAACAGCAGCATGTCTCACTATGGAGTCACCTATTACAACTGTATCAGGCATGTTGTTTCTCCTTCTGTCCTGTGACTGTTTGGCACACCAGCTTTGTGTACTATGTGTTACATGTGCTATGTCTGGAGGTTGTTTTATTGGATGTCTGCTTTGGAGGCTTTTGTTGGTGTTGTGTGTTTGTAATTAGGGCCTCTGGGAATGTTTTTGTGTTTATGTGTTTGGTTTACAGTCGTTGTAGGTCTATGTGGGACTGGGTTTGTGGTGTATGTGGTTACCTTTTCCTCCTGACTAGTTTTGACAGTAGTGATTTGGGGGTGCTCAGGCTCCGGTTTGGCTATCTGGTTGTGTCTATCACATATATTTGTATTTATTGGGGTGAGTTGTTGTTATGTGTGTACTTGGGACAGGTGTCACATTGCCACTGGATTCACAGATTCTACTTGTTTTACCTGGCCTTAGTGGATTGTATGTGTGGACACATTTTATTGCCATACTAGTGGTCACTGATTACTTCACTTTTTATGTTTGATCTATCATGTGGTAGCTTCCTCATTCTCTTCAATGGTTAAGTAATTGCTGGAGTCCAGCATGCCAGATGCCTGGGTGTATGGCATTGTGTCTTGTTGTTATTTGTGATTGCAGACTCCAAGCACTCTTGGCTGTGTTCATGGTATGGCTGTATGACATGTTCTGCAGTGTGTCCCATATTCTGGACTTGCACAGGGCCTTTCATGGATTCCACATTGGTTTGTAGGGGTGCAAGCTACGCTTTATACATGTGTTTCACTGTGGTATTCTGGCCAGGGACTGGGGTCGGGATGTGTAACTACAGTGTGATTACTCTATGGTCTGGTCTTACCAGTGAGGGATACACTTCTCATCTTGACATCCAGTACACATATTTCTGATTATCTCATCCAGTATGCTTACCCCTCTTGTGGAAGTGTTACATTTTGCATGTCCATTTTGTTTGATGGATTCTGGGAAATTGTCTACAAATGTGTCGGTGCTAGTATAATACAAAGAGTATAGAGACAAACGTCTCAAAAGCTGACTTCACACTTCTTCAGACTGAGATGGTATCCTTTAAGCCCACTGGGCCAGTGGAAACCACAACACACAATGGTGACTCCTTTACAGACGCTTTCTACGGACATCTCCAAGAAAGCATGGACCATGCAATTACAAATAAAACCAAGACCTTCTCCACCAAGGGAACGTGGCTTGTCTGGTGGACCCCAGCCATAAACAAACTGTATAACAACTGAAGGATACTAATGCAAGACAGAGCTACATCTTCTAAAGGGAAGGCAGCTGTGATCAGCACTAGTAAAAAGCTACATTCTCTCATAAGGACATCCAAGGTCAACTTTGAGACAAAAATCACCAAAGACAATTAAGATAACCACAATGCCTTCTTCAGTTATGTCAGAAACCAGGGTGGGAACCCTCAGATATGCTCAGAGTTGGTACACAACAACATATATTTCAGTGACCTGACAGATATTGGCAACATTCTGGCAGACAGGTTCAGTGCAATTTTCCCCCTCCCTCACCCCCAAAAGAAGATAGTTATCACAGCTGAATGTAACCTCACTGTCATCTCAGATGTCCATGTGAGAGCCGCACTCAGCAAAGACAAGAACACAGCATCAATGGGACCTGATGGTATCCCCAGTTGCGTGCTATGTGAACTCCAGAAGGAGCTAAACCCGTATATACAAATGCTATTTAACCTTAGCCTTGCTACAGGATATGTACCTGAACACTGGCGTACAGCAACAGTGGTCCCACTCCACAAAGGAGATGCCTCCACAGACCCTGGGAACTACCACCACACAAGCTTAACCAGCCTTGTCTGCAAAGCTATGGAAAGAGTCATTATGGAGCTCTTAAACAGAGACATTGGTGACCTACAGACCCTTGATCCCACCCAGTTCAGCTTTGTACAGGGCAGATCCTGCCTTTTGCACCTAGTTGACTATTTTGAAACTGTCAGTAGGGCCATTGATGATGGCTAAGCGGTCCACACAGCCTACCTGCACTTGGCTAAGGCCTTTGACACAATACCCCACTCAGGCATCATAGACAAGCTCAACAGCTGAAATATAACACCATATGTTACAGGATAGGTTGCAAAATGGCTAAGAAACAGAACCCATAAAGTCGACACTGCAGGTGCCTTGTCAGATTCAATGCCAGTCACAGGTGGTGACCCACAAGGATCTGTCCTGGGACCCCTCTTATTTGGCATTTACTTTTCAGATGTGAAAGCAAACATAGGAGGGTTGTGGCTGACAAAGTTTGCAGATGACTGCAACCTAGGCACCATAGTGAATACATCAGCTGGCACACACATCCTACAGAATGCCCTCACAAAGACAGATAGCTGGTGCCGGAATCATGGCCTGAAACTGAATGCAACTGATGTGTAGTCATCCCCTTTGGGAGGAACAAAGTACCCACAAATCAATACATATACAGCAACCCACTGTGTACAGAAAACAAATCAGACACCTGGGGACCCATGTAGATAGTGACCGCTCGTTTGACACCCATGTTGCCAAAGTGGTTAGAAAGACTTTCTATCTTGCCCACCTTATCATGAAGGGTTTTCCATCCAGATCAAAGGAGGTCATTGTACCCCTATACTTCTCCCTTATCAGGCCCATGATTGAATACAAAGCCCCATTTGGTATGTACCTCACCCAGCACTTGCAACAGCTGGAGAGACCCCAAAAGTACCTTACCAAGAGGATCAAGGGTCTACAACACATGTCATATGCTTCCAGACTAAAGGAAATCCAGCTTTATTCAGTAGCATACCGCCTACTTACAGGTGACCTATGCCTGACATACAAGACCATGTCCAATCAGGATTTGGTGGACATGCTCCACTGCAAGCAATCCAAGTCCACCAGAACCATGAGAGCTAAAGATTTGAACCTCAGCACATACATGTATAGGACATGCTGGAGGGACAGAGTCATAACTCAGAGGCTTCTCACACTCTAGCAAAGAATCCAAGTTCATGTTAGACAGAGTCCCTCACTGACTCTCTTCAAGAGAAATCTGGACAAGTGGATGTGAGATTGTAGGTTTACCCCAGGGGTCCTCCCTGTGTCACTACTACACAGAGGCACAGTCAAGTTATTCGATTAAGTAAGGGGGTCATAATGTGTCACTACTAAGTCAGAGGCACAATATTCGGAATATATTCTGTACACTTATTACCACTATAAGGGGTGGCAATAGCCACATCACTATGGCTAAGCTTATAAATGCACTAGGGCAGATAGCCTAGTAGCAAACTATGAAACTATGGTGTATGTTTAGGTATTGTCAGTCAGGCAATATAATGTGGTTTGGGGGGCTTGATATCTTCCTGTATTCCAACATTTTTTTGTCTATTCCTTCTAGCATGTCGAGGGATCAGTTGCTAGTGTCCTCTCCTGCTCAGCTGGTGAACCTGGGAATATTGAGGCAATGTTACAATTGCCTCATGTACACAGACAACCCTCTCCTTCTCCCACAAAACACAAATACATGCGAGAGATGCAACTATATAGCCAAACTGGAGGCTGAGCTCTCTCAACATAGGACTGGCAAGACCAGAGAGGAGGAGAAGGTAACCACACACACCACAAACCCAGTCTCACATAGCACTATCACAACTTCAAATCATACACATAAACACACAAAGACATACTCGGAGGCTCTGATCAAAAATCTACCAAAACAGCAGAGGCCACCAAAGCAGACACCCAAACAACTGCCTCCACAGGGCACAGCACATGCAACACATAGACCACAGAGTCAGTGTGCCAAACAGTCACAGCTCTTAAGGCCAAACACAATGCCAGACACACTCATCATAGGTGACTCCATAGTCAGACATACTGATGTCCCGCTCACTAGATTGAGTAAGGAGAAGGTCACAGTAAGCTGAATATCAGGCGCTGGAATCCGCCACATAACGCAAGCACTCAGGTCACTCAACTGCAAGTACAAGTATGACTCAGTCATTGTCCATGCTGGTGTGAACGACCTGAGATATACCTCCCTGGACTACATGAAAAGAGACATAGAGGAGCTCTCTGATTATGTAGCCCAGGCAGGTATGACCCTGACCTTGAGCAGTATCCTACCTTCACCAAGAATGATGCCACAATACAGAGACAAGGTGATCAGCTTTAATAATTGGCTTAAACTATGGTGTCATTTAAAGGGGATCCAATGTCTGTCTGCCTGGGATGACATGCTGGACAAGCCACGCTGCTTTGCAAGGGACGGCTTGCACCTGTCACCCCTGGGCTTCCGGATTTTGGCTAAGGCTCTTGCCACCCCCATTGTGCCTTTTTTAGGCAAGGCTCAAATTCTAAACCTACCACCCTAGAACACAAAAAAGGAAAAAAAACTAAGGGTAATGCTGCTCAATGCCAGAAGTCTCAACCTCAAGATGCACGCACTCGAAGCCCTTCTCAGTATGGAGAACATCGATGTCTGTGCTGTGACTGAAACCTGGTTCAAGGCTCCTGAGAGTACCCTGGCACTATCAGGTTTTACCTCATATCATGCGTTCTGGCCCCAAAATCTGGACAACACCAAGAAAGGAGGGGGGGTGTCCATATTCATCAAGGACATCCTCACCTCAAGGTTGGTGGCAACGCACAATGCATCGGAGACCATCCAGGTGCAATTAACCGTAGGCAAGACTGCTCTGCAGTTTGTAGCATGTTACAGGCCACCCTCTCAAACTCAGGAACCTCACACAGCTTTCCTGAAAACACTGGAGGGGATAAATGTATCTCCAAACACCATCATACTGGGTGATTTCAACTATCCAAATATAGACTGGGATCACTACTCAAGCCCCAACACTCTAGCCCAAAGGTTCCTAGAGTTCATAAACTCAAATGCCATGGAACAACTAGTCACCATCCCCACAAGAGGAGAAAACATACTAGATCTCATCATCACGAACATGGGGTCACAATGTTCAACACCAGAAGTATACCCATCATTGGTGAGATCAGATCATAAACTAATCTCACTGGAAGTCCACATCCCGCCTCCACCTCAGATAAAAAAGACCACAGTGAAGAACTTCTCAAAAGCCAACTTCACACTTCTAAAGACTGGTGTGGTCTCTTTCAAGGCCGCCAAGCCAGCGGAAACCATTACCCAAACCGCTGAATCACTTACAAATGCCTTTTTATCAGCACCTCCAGGACTGCATAGATCAGGCAATCCCAAACAAAACAAAGACTCTTTGTACCAAAGGCAAGTGTCCAGTCTGGTGGACCCCAGCCATAAACAAGCTCTACAACAAAAGGAAGAAGCTACTACAAGATAGAGCAAAATCCGTAGAAGGGAAGACCCCCCTGATCATTATAAGTAAAAAACTGAGATCTCTCATAAAATCATCCAAGGCAAATTTTGAGAGAAAAATCGCTAAGGACTCAAAAGACAATCATAAGGCCTTTTTTAGCTATGTTAGAAACCTGGGAGGAAACTCCGATATGCTCAGAATTAGTTCAAAATGATGTAAAAATCACTGAACCTACGGACATTGCCAACATACTGGCTGACAGGTTCAGTGCAGATTTCTCCCCCCCCCCCCAAAGGAGAGATATCTATACCAGAGGATTGTAGCCCCCCAAACATCTCAAATGCTCGGGTGAGAACTGCTCTATCCAAGGCGAAAAACACAGCATCCATGGGACCAGATGGTGTCCCCGGTTGTGTGCTCCACAAACTCAATGAGGAATTAAACCCGCAGTTAGGGCAGCTGTTTAATCTTAGCCTCACCTCAGGATACGCCCAAGGAGTGGCACGGCAACGATGGTCCCACTTCACAAAGGAGGTACCTCCACCGACCCGGAAACTACCGTCCCATCAGCTTGACAAGCCTGGTCTGCAAAGCTATGGAGAGGATCATAATGGAACTCATAAATAAAGACATAGGGGACTTGCAGAATTTGGATCCAACCCAGTTTGGCTTTGTCAAGGGCAGATCATGCCTTTTAAACTTGGTTGACTTTTTCGAAACAGTCACCAAGGCCATTGACGAGGGCAAGGCAGTCCACACAGCCTACCTTGACCTGGCAAAGGCTTTCGACACAATACCCCACTCGGGTATCATTGACAAACTCACCAGCTTAAATGTAAACTCATACGTCACAAGATGGGTTGCAAACTGGCTAAGTGACAGAACCCATAGGGTCAGAGTTGCTGGCGCCATGTCAGACTCCAAGCCTGTCACAAGTGGTGTCCCACAGGGCTCAGTCCTGGGCCCACTTTTGTGCAGCATCTACTTTTCAGAAGTACAAGCAAACACAGGAGGATTATGGCTGACAAAGTTTGCAGATGACTGCAAACTGGGCACCATAGTTGAAAACCCATCTGACACAGACATCCTTCAGAAGGGTCTCATAGAAACGGATAACTGGTGCCAGAGCCATGGCCTAAAGATAAACGATAAAAAATGCATAGTCATACCTTCGGGAAAAACAAGGTTACCCCTAGTTAGCATATAGGTGGCAATCCTCTAAGCACAGAAGAGGTTATCAGGGATCTGGGGACCCAGGTTGACAGTAACCTTTCGTTTGACACTCACGTTGCCAAAGTAGTTAGGAAGACCTTCTACATTGCCCACCTGATCATGAAGGGATTCACATCTAGATCAAGGGAGGTCATCGTTCCCCTGTACTCATCACTCATCAGACCAATGATTGAGTACAATGCCCCATTCGGAATGTATCTGACCCAACACCTGCAGCAATTGGAAAGGCCCCAAAAATTCCTCACCAAAAGGATAAAGGGTCTCAAAAATATGTCTTATGCTGCCCGACTGAAGGAACTCCAGCTCTATTCAGTTGCTTACCGTCTGCTCAGAGGTGACCTGTGCCTGACATACAAGGCCATGTCCAACCCGGAATTAATGAACATGCTTCACCTCAAAAACTCTAAATCCATCAGAACTACAAGGGCAAGAGACTTAAACCTCAACACAGCTATTAATAGGACGTGCTGGAGGGACAGATTCATCACCCAGAGACTCCCTATGCTGTGGAACAACATCCCGGTACATGTGAGCAGAGCAGCTCGCTGGCTTTGTTCAAGAGAAATCTTGACCAATGGATGGGAGATCGCAGGTATACCCCAGGGATAACCTCAGTGTCACTGCTTGACAGAGGCACAGCAAAATAATGGGCATATTATCCTTCAAACTAAAGGGGTGGCGGAAGCCACAAAACTCTGGGCTAGGCTTATAAATGCCCTAGGGCAGATAGCCTAGTATAAACCTATGAACCTATGAACATAGGCCTGGTGCAGTTCCTGCTATTAGGACAGTGGTCTGCAGCAAGCTATATAGTAGTAGGCAGTTTTAGCCATTGGTATTTGACCATGGCTAATCCATGTTGCTTCTTGTTGTGGTACCAACATGGGGGTGTGGTTATCCATGGCATTTATTGCTAGTCACCCTTGTTTTGTAGCTTGTTCCATGTTTTTGCAGATGTACATCACTGTATGGGGTGTGACCTGGTAGTGTTAGAGTGCTGATGTGGGCTTTGACCCAGTTTTCTATTACAGCACTGATATCTACATTCTCTATACTGTGTGCGTTTACACTGCACGCATCTTGCTGTTTATACTTCTGGCATTGGGTAGCATTACATCTAGGTTTCTATCCCTTGTGGTACCTATGAAGCTGGGTTTGTGTTTTTGTGGTTTATGATTGGTGAGGGTGGATGTTAGTCAGGGTCCTCAGGTGTGCTTATGGTACATGGTGTTACATTACTTAACACATGGTATTCATGCCTCAGGTGGTGCTGCAGGGCTGCCTCTGTCGGATGCACATACTACACTCCCTGAACATGTTTGAAAGCAGGTTGTGTCATGTTAGGCGTCCCTGTTACTATATGAGTGAGTCGGAGGGGGTATCAGTCCCAGTGTTCCTACTGAGCCAGTGTATGTGCTATGCGTTGCCTCTTTGCCAAGGCCAGGGCATACTGGGCACACCTCCTTCTGCCTACTGGGGCAAGGTCAGGTTGTTCCTCCTCCGAGTCACCCTCTGCCTGTGGTGGCCTTGGCAATGGTGGGGGTATGTTTGGCCCAGCCCTATGCTGGTCCTGCTACAGCTGTTTCCACAGGATCATATTATGTAGCATAGCACATATCATGATCATTTGGGTACATGTAGTTGGTGTGTACTGCAAGGCTCCACCAGATGTGTCCAGACACCGGAACTGTGACTTGAGCAGCCCAAACACACGCTCTATGACATTACGTGTTTGTGCGTGTGCCTCATTATGGCGTTCCTGTTCGGGTATGTGTGCATTTCTGATGGGTGTCATCAGCCACGGCTCAAGTGCATAACCTGCATCCCCCACTAGGTGTCTGTGTGGGAAGTCCCCACTGGCAAATGATTGGTACAGCTGCGTCAGATGCCAGATGTGGGAATCGTGGTAGCTCCCAGGGCAGCCAGCACACACATTCATTATTATGCCCTGGGCATCACACACGATCTGGCAGTTGATGGAGGGGAATCCCTTGCGGTTAATATAGGCTCTACCCCGCTCACCGGCTGGTGCTTTCATGCTTATGTGCGTGCAGTCTATTGCTCCCAGTACCTCAGGGTATCCTGCTATTTGCTGGAAGAGATGCATATTGCTGGCCAATACCTCACGGGCATTGGGGAAATATACATGATCACCGACATGTGCTGACATGGCATCCAGGAACTGGTGCAGTACCCTGGAGGCTGATGCCTGTGATATCCCCATCATATCACCAGTTGGTCTCTGGAAGGTACCTGTTGCTAGTATTCTTAGGCCAACACATACCTTGGTTTCCACTGGGATGGGTTCCCCTCTGTTGGTTCTGTGTGTGAGACGTGGCCTGCACAGCTCAACAATTTGCTGCAGAAGGTCTCTGTCCACTCTGTAGCGCTCTACTATCTCCAGCTCATGTAACACATGGTAGGTGACCCTGGGCCTGTATACTCTCCTTCTTCTCCTCGCTCTGGGTTGTCTGTCAGCATCTGCATTGTCACCACCCTCAGCAATTCGCCTATGCCTGATTATAACAGCTATGGCAGCCCCTAGCATTTCTGCTCTGAGTTCAGCTTTTTTCAGTTTTCAATTCTGATAGCTTACTCCTTTCTTGCAGTATCTCTTGTGAGAAACAGCCTGCACTGCTGTTTGCAGTGTTTTAAGTGCTGGGTTGGGCTTCTAGTCTGCCTGTGTAATTGCCTGCTTCCAATTGTTTCCACCAATTAACTCCAGCAGTATCCTCTGCTCTGAGTTACAGCACAATGGCACTAAATATTCAGAACCAACTGATATTGCCAACATCCTGGCAGATAGGGTCAGTGCTAACTTTACCCCCTCTCACCCCCTAGAGGGCCCATCTCTATACCGGAAGAATGCAAAGTTCCTGTAATCATGGCTGCACAGGTAAAAAACACACTCTCCAAAGCCAAGAACATAGCATCCATGGGACCTGACAATATCCCAGTCTGCATTCTACATGAACTACAGAATGAACTGGCACCCCACCTAAGTACCATGTTCAATCATAGACTCACCTCAGGCTTTGTGCCCACTGAATGGTGCACCATGATGGTTATCCCACTCTACAAAGGGGGAGCCATGACGGACCCCGGGAACTACCACCCCATTAGCTTAATGAGCCTGGTCTGCAAGGCCATGGAACGTATCATCATGGAACTCATAAACCAAGAAATTGGTTCTCTCCAAACTCTGCACCCCATCCAGTTTGTGTTTGTAAAATGCAGATCATGTCTCCTAAACCTGATAGACTTCTTTGAAGCAGTCACCAAAGCCATAGATGAGGGTAAGGTGGTTCACACAGCCTATCTAGATCTCTTCAAGGCTTTCGATACCATCCCCCACTCTGGAATTATGGATAAACTCACTAAACTAGGTATAAATCCCTATGTCACAAGATGGGTTACCAACTGGCTCATGGACAGAGCCCACACTGTGAAAGTAGCAGACTCCAAATCCGACTTCAAACCAGTGACAAGTGGAGTACCACAGGGTTCAGTCCTGGGTCCTCTTCTGTTTGGTATATACTTCTCAGAAGTACAGGCTAACACAGAAGGTCTTTGGCTAATGAAGTTTGCAGATGACTGCAAACTGGGAGCCATAATCAAAACTCGTAATGATGTGGACAGCCTACAAAAGGGCCTCACTGAGACAGATGCCTGGTGGCAAAGCCATGGCCTGAAGCTCAATGCCAAAAAGTGCATTGTCATCCCCTTTGGTAAAAACTCTGTACCCATGAACTACCACATAGGTGGTAGTCTACTTAATACCGAAAGTGTGATAAAAGACCTTGGGACACAGATGGACAGTAGTCTCTCCTTTGATAATCACATTGCCACAGTGGTCAGGAAATCCTTCTATGTGGCATACCTCATCACAAAAGGTTTCTCATCCAGAAAAAAACAGGTCATTGTTCCCCTCTACTCATCACTCATTAGACCCATTATAGAGTACAGTGCCCCTTTTGGAATGTACCTCACAAGACATCTACAACAACTGGAGAGGCCACAGAAATACATCACAAAGAAGATTACTGGCCTCAAACAGATACCCTACGCAGACCGTATCAAAAAACTCCAACTTTACTCCGTCGCATATCGCCTACTCAGAGACGATCTCTGCCTAACATACAAAGCTATGTCAAACCCAGAGCTGTTGGACATGCCCCACTTAAAGAAATCCCAATCCCTCCAAACTACATGCTGTAGGGACCTAAACCTTGTCACCACAATAAACAGAACATGCTGGAGGGATAGATTCCTGTCCCAGAGACTGCCCATACTCTGGAACAGACTACCTATATATGTCAAACAGAGCTCCTCATTAGCACTCTTCAAGAAAAAGCTTGATGATTGGAATGGAAATAGGAAATTCACTCCAAGGATCACTTCTGTGGCTCTGCTTGACAGGGGCACAGGAAAATAATTTTCTTGGGTGGCGAAAGCCAGGGTACCTTTTTGGCTAGGCTTATATAGACCCTAGGGCCAATAGCCTAGTACCTACCTATGAACCTATGAACCTATAAATAATAGATATTATGGTACTGTAAATTTTTGATGTAATTTCAGGTCATTATTTCTAATTCTGTCTCCTCGCTGTGCTTTGTTTGGATCCAGTTTGCATAGTTTTTTTTCAATATAATGTAATTTGATTTCAGCATCTGAGGTTACATGAATATCAATATCAACTTATCTCCCCCTTTGTGAGCCAAACAGTTTTGCATAAGATTTTTATACATCTCTATAATCTGTTGTGCTTGAGAAATAATTTTAGACTCCACACATTTTATCAATTTGTCTTTAACCCTTCCACATCTTAATGTTTATGTGTTTATAAAATGGTTTCCTATAATGCTCAATATTGTTATATACATTTTCTTTAAAATTTTCTTGATCTTGTCTCACACTTGTTTATTTCAGGTTTCAAAGTTGTAGTTCAATCTGTTTTGCATTTCTTACATTTTTTGTCTCAAAACTTAATCAAGTATTTTGTTTTTATGGAAATATATCTTCCTGATTTTGTGTGCCTAGATCCGGATAATAAACATGTTTGAATTTTTTGCATTCAAACAATTTCTCTTTTAAAACTTTACACATTCCCTGTGCAGTTTTTGCACTGAACGCATGATTCCAATTAGTTTTACATAGTGCCTGTTCTGCTTCCATATAGTCAATAATTAACCTTCTGTGCATTGGTTTAGATTTCAGTTTGGCAGAAGTATCTAGCAACAAATTAACCTTCATAATCCCATGATTACTGCAAATCAACTGTGGTAAAACTTGACATGAAGTAACAGTAATTGCTTTAGGAATGCAAACAATGTCTAGGATGTTCTGTTCCCTGGGAGACTTTTTACAATCTGAAGAAACTGCTGTACCTGAACATATGTAGTGAAAAATGTCCTTACTAATGTTGTTGAATCAATATTATCCCAGTCTTTTTCTGGTAAATTTATGTCCCAAGCCACAGCTATTCTTCCCTGCTGTGTTTCATGCAAGAAATGTATGAATTCCTCTAGGTCATCAGCACTTGACTTTGGTGATCTATACACTCCAACAATTGTTATATGTTCCAGGGTTGTCTTTAATGTCAGTTACACAGTCTAGTATTGGTGTTATCACTGAAGATGTAATAATCACAGGCCTCATAACTTTCTTTAATCCATATCATAACACCTCCACCTGATTTTATTGTTAGAATGTCTGTTACAGTAAAAACATTTACACCCTGACAGAAGTGGTTCCTCATCATTGTTCTTTAACCATGTTTCACAAACAATAACATCAATCTTGTGGGAACATAGCAAATTTTCCAGTTAAAAAAAATCTTTATTATTAATGCTCCTAGCATTAACAACAATCAGAGAAGCATCAGATGTTGCTGTCTGTGAACTGTTACATTTACAACCTGGCAAAAATCCAGCCTTGTCTTTGTCAAATATTGTAAAATATCTGCTGTAAAAATTCTCTTCCCTGATCTTGACAAGTGCATGCCATCCAACCTTAACACATGTGTACCCAAAATTAGGTTCAGATGTTATACACATTTCCATTTTGTGAGACAGGACATTTTTTATGTAGGCATTTACCTAAAAAAAATTTTTTCCATTCATGGTAACATGATTTTCCTTTCTAAATGTAATCTGTGAAAAATGCATCCTATCACCTATCATAGTTGGCCAACCCCACCGCCCGCTACGTACTACCTACCCAAACAAAATAAATAATCCACACTTCCCCACATCTATACTTCACCCATATATCCCATATCCTAATCAAACATTCACTATACACAAATGTATCTAACTATAAACAAACAACACCCAACTACAGGAAAAGTCTAAATTACGTATACATTTAGCTACACAACTATATTACTATACATGCACTTAACATAACCCTACTTCTAACCCTAAAGTAAAGGTTGCATGTATTACTATGTATGTACTTACCTTAACCCACACCCTAACCTTATGGTCTGTAACTATTGCACACTTACGTTAGGGAGCTATACCAGATAGGCCAACTATGACGATTCGACATTTCAAATTTCGTGCTTCAGGACATTCGGTGTTTTCGTGGTTCGCTATATATGTGTTGAAATTTCCGTATTCGCGTAAGTGAGGTTTCACAATTTTAATATACACCCATTTTTAATATGTTTCTCTTTGATTTGTAGTCATTTATTAGTTTCTTTTTCTTCTTTATTGCTGTGAATTTCTTTTTTTCTTTTTATTTCCTTCTATATGCTATGAATCCTCAGATTGCTGAATATTTTCATCCAGAATTTCAAAGTTGTTAGTGGCGTTATCTTGTTTCATAGTGGTGGAGTGATGTTTACAGACAAAAGATACATCCTTTCCTAAATGTGTCCTATTTGCTCTAACATTGTTTATCTCATCAGTCCGATCATTAATATATGTAACAGTTCTCCATGATGTGCCAGTTCCAAAAATGCAATCGTTATCAGTAAGACTAGATTTACTACTAATAATGGCAAACAAATCATCCAACTTTTAACATAAGGAACACAGGCCACTAGTGTTATCTGATGTTACCTTTAAATATGCATAGCATTTATTCCATTGTACAAGATATTTCTGCTGTACCAAATCATTAATGGCATACTCATTTAAGGAATTCATATTCAGTTGCAAATGAATAAAAAATTCTACAATAAAAGAATAATCAAAACCAGTTACTGTAGAATTAAAACAGAACTTAAATCAACTTCTATGAGAAAAATCACACAAACAATATAAAACTAAAAATTAAATTAGGTACAGTAAAGTTGTGAAAGTCACATAAAATGCAGAATTTCTTTACACTGTGCATGAATGCATGCAGTAGCATTCTCTCAATGTCGCTCACAGCTTTACCTCTTTTTAACAGAAAGATCAATAAATCACAGACCAATACATGATTGTAGATTGTCCACTCTGCATTCTGTGTGAATTTATAGCTGACTAGGTCTATTAGGATGGCTAAAGTTTGCCTGTCTAAAATCTGTCACTTTCTAACAACAAACACTGAAAATTAAAGGTAAAACAATAAAATATAAATCAAAATCTGTCTTCTTGTCTATAAGTTATCCCTTCTTTCTTATAAACATTGAAAAACAGTGGTTAAAAATAAAATATAGATTCAAATAAGAGCTTCTCTTTGCAGGCAACTGCATAATCATTTACAAACCAAGACAGGACTGTTTAGATAGACAGATTTCTATCCTCCTCCCCCTCCACCATATTCATACTGTTGTTTTTCATTCACTAGTGGCATTCAGAAATCCACATATAAAGCACCATGTATTTTAAAACAATGCATCCTTGAAAATTTAGTAGCTGACAATACAATCACTGCAACATATTCCATTGCACCCTATGTGGCAGAATCAGTAAATAATACCAAATTGAACATCCAGCATATCTTTCCCATTGCTATTATGACTTACTCACTATGCATTTCCAGTGCTTCTATCATGAATTTCCATTCATAAATGGCAATCATTTCATCAGTATTCACATAAATCATCTAAATCTGAACATCATATCAATAAAAGTCAATTCTCCAAAGTCAATTCTCCAAGTAAAAATTGAATTTAAGAGCATTGCAAATGACTTCTAACAATTGTAATATTTATTTCTTACTTTAGCAAGTCTGTGGTTTCATAAACCATTGGTCTCCTATCTCAAGTAATCACTAGTTAATATGGTGACCTTAAACTTATTCAGCAGTCAGACATATCAAATACTATGGTGAACCAAGTCTCAGGAAAAAAAAAACAGTACAAAGGAAAAGCAAATACTCAGACTTGGAAACGCTGGTATTTTCTCACAGTTTAATAAAACATCCACCTGCATATTCATTAAAACTACTGGTTCTCTTTTATCAGCCTGTTTTATTACTGTATTTTTATTGGACTGTAGTTTCTCTAAGGCTTTCTGTTCAAAAATCAAGTTATAATGCTTTTTCTTATCATTCTTGTCATAAACAGCATACAGCTGCTGCTCACAAGTAGTCTCAAAAGTGGAAATTGCAGGAAAAGCATTTGGAATAAATGTGTTAGAGCTAAATCTGTATTTGCCTGTAGTTGCCCCCCCATACCCCTTCTGAGCTTGCACAGTCTTTTGGAAGGGGCATATTCCCATACCTTAGGGATTCTTGATCTCTAACACCTGTCAACCAAAGTGTGTGAATGAAAAGAAAAAGCATTATAACTTGATTTTTGAACATAAAGCCTTAGAGAAACTGCAGTCCAATAAAAATACAGTAATAAAACAGGCTGATAAAAGAGGACCTGTAGATTTAATGAATGTGCAGGTGGATGTTTTATTAAACTGTGAGAAAATACCAACGTTTCCAAGTCTGAGTATTTGTTTTTCTTTTGTACTGCTTTTTTTTCTGAGACTTGGTTCCCCACAGTATTTGATCTGTTTGACTGTTGAATAAGTTTCGACTGTGTATATATATATATATATATATATATATATATATATATATATATATATATATAGTTTTTTTTTTGAGCTGTGGCACTAGCAATCAATTATTTCATTCATTACAAAGTGTGGGTATTGTGTGAGTATTTATCCTTTTGCCAATGTTCTGCAATTACAGATTTGGTATGTCCAAGAGGCAGGGGGTGTGCTGATGCAAGGGGGCTTGCTTTGTGTAAAAAAACCTTGCTTCCAGGAATTTTCTTTTAAATGTATAGTGTTCAATACAGCATGTTTCAGTCATTGGTTTACTGAGTGATCCCCCTCCATGCTCCCGGGTGATAATGCAAAATTCCTGGCTTTCCAAGAAGATATCCCCATAAGAAATAGCTCATTAACAGATAGGAGTGTCTACACTTCAGCTTATGATATGCATAATGATGTTGGATTGAGTAAACAAAAACTTCCATGGATCAAATTGTGCTCAAAAACATTCTGGTGGCTGCCAAAAAAAAACAATTACTAAAAATGGAAATCAAAATATAAACCAACCATTCTAGAAGTAGTAAAATATAGTAACAGAGAAAAGAGAACTGGAAGTTGGATCTTCAGAAAAGGGTAGGAGCAAATTACATAGAAAACATGTTTTGTAGGAGGAATGAGGTTTAAGAGAAGGCAGGAATTGAATAAGCTATGTAATGTCTGAATGACAATGACTTTATAGAAGATTATACGTGATGTAAATGTTTGCAACTAAAATATGTCATTATGGTTTGTTTCCATTTATGTAAATGTACGATTGCGTATGTCACAAGTGATAATCCAATAAAGATATTTCTTGTTTAAAAAAACACCCCTTAACAATGACCTCTGGTTGACCAAGTTTGCTGATAACTGCAAACCTAAGAGTAATTGTTAAATCCCTGAAGATACATTTACCTTTCAAAATGAACTAACACATTAACACCTAGTGTTTATTAAAAAAGTCTGAAACTAAATGCCACAAAATGTACTATTATTCCCTTCAGGAAACAGCTAATCAATGCAGCCTACAACACTGACAACATCTCATACCTCTCAACTGTCCAGATTTTCACAGAATGTCCAGATTTTTGCCTCACATTTTTGGTTTGTTCCTCATAGAATTTGTAGTTTTCTGACAAATCACTGAGGATTGAAGCCACTAAATAATGATATGCATTGGAGGTTCAGAGTTCATATCCTTCAGAAAATGCATGTTAATACAAACCCTTTTATTCTTGCAACTTTATAAGTTTATAAGAGCAATATTTAAAATATGTCCCTATTTTTGGGCCTTTGTCCCCCCATGATTTTAGACTTTGTCCAGATTTCTTGAGGTAAGAGGTTGAGAGGTATGCAATACCCTATTATCAAACAACACAGTGATTAAAGATCTGGGCTCCTGGGTAGATGGGTCCCTCTACCTTGAAAAGCATGCAAGAAATCATTTTATATTTTACAACTAATTGCCACAGACATCTTTCTCAAATCCAAGGAAGTTATTGTTCCCTTATATTCTGCACTGGTCAGACCAATTATTGAATATATATTGACCCCTTTGGTATGTATCTCACAGGATGCTTGCAAAACTCAAAAAGCCACAGATTTTGCCAACCAAAAAGATTTCTGGTCTCAAAAATCTTAGATAGCATGAGAGACTAGAAGTCCTGTCCCTGTCCGCTTTGTCTTATAAACTCCTGGGGAGAGATTTGTGCCTTGCTCACCACACCAAAATGGATCCTGTTTCCCTTGACCCCTTTTTTCTCAGTTAGTCAAATAGCATAGTAAACACTTGAACCACTTGAAGAACAGAGTTGATGCTGTTAGCCCTAGTAATCAGTCATGGAGACTTCTACTGGTATTCCTATTTTCGTATTTTAGTGGCAAAACTTTCTATGAACAAAATAAAGTAAATGCAGAGACCACAGATGACCTTTTTGGAAGCTTTGTTGTGTGTCATGATGTGCACTTTCATCATAAGACTTTTTCAAACAATAGTTTTCCTGTCACCACTCAGATATAGAGTAGTTGATTAAAAGCTTAATCCAATGGATCTCAATTTGACAACACTAGAGCAAGAGATCTAAACCTACATCAGGAAATAAATATAACAAAATAGAGGAACAGTTTCATCATCTAGTATCTTCCCTTGCTCTGGAATAAACTTTCTCTGCAGGCTAAACAATATGATTCAATGTCATCCCTGAAACCGAGTTTGGAAGACTGGAAGGTTACCCTCAGATTTACACTGTAACTTTCAGGTGTCATCCTCCTTGAGGTTGGTTATTGGAAAGGCTCAGATTGCCTTTGAAGCATTACACACACAGACACACACACACACACACACACACACACACACACACACACACACACACACACACACACACACACACACACTCACAAACATACAATTACTCTCTCTCTCTCTCTCTCTCTTTCTCTCTCTCTTTAAAGTCAGTAATATCGACACATTCTATGCATGCTCCAGGGATTACACTGCAGTGAACTAAACCAACCGCAAGTGTTTTCACAGGGGGCAACCCCCCTGCACACCTCATGTGGGAAGCTGTGCCCATCGCACCCCCTGCTAATTTTATTTATATATATATATATATATATATATATATATATATATATATATATACAACAATACAACAATGTGATCACATAATCATTGAGGAAAGGAAATATTCTCCTACTCAGATTGTCAATCTTGTGCACCTGTCGACCACTTGTCTGTGTTGACCAAATGGTGTCAGTCCAGTGCTCTATACCTATATATATATATATATATATATATATATATACTTCAGTAGATCGAACATATTACAAGTTTGAACCAAGTATGGCCAGGACCATATGTTTGAACTTGTAATAGTTCTAACACTGAAGGAAAAAAGAAAAAACAATAAAACCAAAATTAAACTGCTGTAGCAGGGGGCTACACCCCCCTGCACCCCCCACCCCCTTACTTAAATATACCAACTCCGAGATCGCACTACATTGCTAAAATGGGAAATCTTCCCATTCCGCTCTGTACATGGATCTCCTATAGCTTAAGGACTAAACTTAGAAACAGGCACTTAATGTGTAAATGACATCTCATACATTTTATTGTTTTCTCAGTTATGGCATAGACCTAAAAATGTATACTGATTCATTCATATTACCTCAGTCCTGTAACCTATTACATTATTTATGTTAGAGACTAACATTATTTGTATTATAATAAGAAATTTCTTAGCAAGAGTTATAAATTATGCTGCATACAAACAGTGCATCTTCTTATCAACAATTACCTGTTATTTATAGGCTGACATGTTCATTATAAGAGGAATCACAGGGCTAGATTAATTGTAACCTTGAGAAGGGTAGATTACTTTCTTTTATTTTAGCATGTCACTCAAAGGCTTTCACATTTAATGCTTCTTCAGTCATCAGGCAGTAAAACATGTACTTAAACATTTTAAAATGCACATTCAGTAATAGCAGGGCTGAATTTGTTATGTGGCATTAATTAATGGCTGAAACCCTTCTGTTAGAATTCAGGCATAATCTGAGAATGAAGTTCAAAATAATTAGCATTTAGATTCTTTCATAAAAGTATGCAATGTAGAAATCACTAATTTTCTTTAATAACGCTCAAAACTTTGTATTTAAAACTGTGGAATCTTATTTTAGCTTATTTATTTTATTTGCATTTGTTTTCTGGGTAGAGCACTAATCTTCCTGGACCTTTTTTAGACTCGACCTGGGAGCAGTGTCTGGTTAAGTGACTTGCTCAGAGTCATACAGTGGTAGCTTTCTATTTTGGCAACATGTTTAGCAAAAACATTAGTAAACATTTTATTTTAACAGCTCTTTCATAGTCTAGTATGCTGTTTTTGAACCTAAGCAGTGTTTTCCTCAAAAAAAAAATGTCTTATCCCTTGATGTAACTACATAAACAACTCTGTTTATATTACAATCAGTGAATCCATTGTTTTGTAAACAACTGAATTAAAGATCTGAACCCATGGTTGAAAATGTCTTGTACAGTTTTGCTGCCTTTAATTTTTAAAAAGCAGAAGATGTCAGTGTATGAGACATAAATCCAGAGTGTTTCTCAATGCTTTCTTCCGGTCTGTGGGAAAACAGGGTCCCTATTATACAAGGTCAATTATCATATTAATGAACTGATTCTATTACCAGTTGAGTAATAAACTAGTGCTTAGTAGACTGTACCAGTGTTTTAGACTGTTGAAATGGTACTCCTGTCCATTTTCTTAAATCCATTTCACATCTTTGTACAGCAAATGATGCAAAGATTTTAACAAGGTTGCCAGATTAGCTAAGCATCTGTTATAGAAATTCAATAAATCCAAGTATGCATTCAATCCAATAACATTTGTAGGAAATGGGCCACGCACAGTACCTTTTACTTTAAGTCTATATAGGGTGCAAATGTGTACCCAGTCCAAGCCCCAAGTATAACTTTCTTTTTTTTCCAAGGGATTGTTTTCCCATATGTGAAGGCTGCCAGCCTAGCCAGATAGAATTTTGCAGATAATTCTGTCATTTATAAATATGAATGTAAACTAGAGGCTTGTTGTCTTAAATGTAAAGAAATAGTGTTACATATGGAACTGGGAAAAAATGTGACAACAGCACACTCTGCTGACCAAAGTAAAGCATGTTGTGACCCTTTCATGCAGACAGTGGTGCTGAAGAGTCTAGATGAAGAAATCCTTGCTATTGGTTTAACCAAGAGTTAAATTGCTAGATTTAAACACGCAAATGTATTTTATTGCTCTGTTTCCTGACCAGCTGCAAGATAACAAAAGGAGATGTTAAGAATGCAAATGCAGTTTCTGGTAGCCTGAGAACCTAGGGAAGTGTGAAGAATGATGTAATGCATAGCCTGGGAACCCCAGGAAAGTGTGAAGAATGATGTAATGTGAATCAGAAATGCAATTTCAATTTAAACAGAGAGAACCAGGGAGGATTAAACATTTTTGTCTTGACCATCCAACTCATCAGCACTCTGCCTCTTTTCTCATGTAAGTTATCTTAGACTTGTGTTTTCTTTTAGAAATAGCTAGAAACTAGAAATATTAGACTAAGTGATTTTCTGTGATGTCAGAACTGAATTACTGAATTATTTTAAGTATTTCTCTGTGATCTCTGAACTCTTGAATAGCACTGTGTAGTAAGAAGTGCTGTCTTGTGTTTTTAGTATTTATTATTAAATATTTTAAACCTTTCAACTGTGGCTGTTTTGTGTAGAGATAAGTTAAGCTCTAGAGTACATTGCATATTTATAGTGATTACTGTCCAAGTCACTCCAAATAAGCTTTGACTGTTTAGTCACACTTACCCATTGGATAATAATATTGCACAGTAATAATTGGACACCCTTTTAAGGACCTTTGAATAGCTGATAATTATTGGGTGGTGGCAGGGTACTACCATATAGTCTGGGAAAAGGGGGCACAGCTGGAGAACCTGTACCAGCCTCCCCCAGGAGTGTCTGTGTGGTTGTATAAACTCTTCTCAAAGTGTGTGAGTGTGTGTGTGTGTGTGTGTGTGTGTGTGTGTGTGTGTGTGTGTGTGTGTGTGTCAGCTACTTTTCAGGGACACGAAGGACTGGTTGGACAGAGAGGGTGCTAGAGGTTTTAGCTTGCCTACTAGGCTGAGCTCTGGACCTTATAGCTGTGCCAGTGGGGAGTCTTATTGGGGACCTGGAGAGCAAGGGAGCGACCAGCCCTGGACTGACTGTGATCTCTGTGTGCTCTTAAGGGAAATTGCACTTTACTGTGTGTATTTGTTCTCCTTTCATTCATATGAGATGCCCTCTCTGGTGTTAGTGGTGAGGATTGAGGCTCCTTGATTGCTGGGCCAGGGCATGGACATCACACCCTACATTGCAGGGTCAATTTCATCATCTCCGTATTCATGCATACATTTCTTTTCTTAGCTGCTGTCCTTCACAGAAAGCCAATCTATCCTTTCACATTTCCACACAGTTAATTACATTATATTTGCCTGGACACTATCTATTTGTCATGTTTATTTGTTTATTTACATTTAACTCAGAATATTTTTAATAGAGTTGAAAATTGGCTTTCTGATTGTCGTCTGATTTTAAACTCTAACAAAACTAAACTACTACTTTTCTCCCCCATCCAAAAGTCCACAATATTATCCTTCTCCATTAAGTCCAATAATGGGACCATAATCTCCCCAGATGTCTATACAAAGCTTCTAGGTGTAATCATAGATAACAATCTTAAATTTGATATGCATGTCAGTAAATCTATCAAAATCATCAACAAAAAACGTGGCTCAATATTCAGGATCAAACCATTCCTAACCCCACTTGCCAGAACTGCCATTGACTGCACTCATCTACTATCTACCCTTCTCTATGCCTACCCACTACTTACCAATTTAAATAAAATGGATCTTAACAAACTCTCTAGCTGTTACAATCGCATAGCTAGATTTGAAAATGGGTGCCCTATAGAACACATCATTGTAAAAACCTAAATGATCTTAGCTGGCTAGAACTGCCCAGGTTAATTGTGTACAACCAACTCAAAGTAGCTCATAAAGTACTTTACCAACTTGAAAAAAAACACATGCACTTAAAAACATCATCTACCCCTACTGCAACCCCAGACCACTTCACTCATTTAATAGACTTGTAGTTCAGACTGTCAAAGTCAATAACTCAGCCAGTGGCTCTCTGTTTGCCAACTCTGTTGGCAAAACTTGGAACTCACTACCTGCTGACATTACTCTGGAGTTATCCCTAACTCAATTCAAGAAAAGTGGTCAAGCAGTATTTCAATTCTCATTGGTTATGTCCTTGCTCCAAGCCTGACTAAATCTTTAGTTATATTAGTGTAACAATACTATTTCACCTGCAATTAACTTGTGTTGTAATTTCTTAGACTATTTCACAAGTTTGTGTGATTGTTTAACTTACTTGTCTCTACAGTGTCTGAAAACTCTTCTTAAGTTGTACTGTGTATGTTTTCTTTTGAAAGTACCTTTGGAGCTTTTCTCCATGGGCCTCCACTGAAAATGGACATGTATCCAGTTGGACTATCCCAGTCAACAAATGTAAAATAAAATAAAATAAATAAAATAAAATAAACTGTATAGGCAAACAGGTCCTACAGTCTTAGGACCATTTTCAGTCACTAAAAACCACCACTATCTAACTGTATGGTATTTCATCCCACACAAAATACATTATATCACAACTTTCCAATCCTTCAGATCAGCTCTGATGTCATACATATACGCTGTAGCCAGCTAAGGACCTCTTTTTGGTAAACTGATTTCCCTTCATTTCACTTTACATCTCTTGCCTTTGTTTACTAATGCATAGTATGTGCAGTAATGCATGTTGATGGCATTAGTCCTAAAAGGCTTATGGGCAATTTGCATGAGAAATTCAAAGTGGAGTTCATAGTGACTAAGAGAAGTTTGTCCAGGGTACCACAGAAGTTCTCTTACTCTCTTTTTTGTTTAAGTGCTGTGGGATCTTTTATATCTACCTAAGCTACCACAAACTCAGACAGATCATACCTTAATTTAACATTTAATCCAAATGACAAAATCTAATTATCTTACTGTTATTAATACTTATCACACTTTTGCCACCATGTTTATTAACTTAATAATCCTTTTTATGGGGACTACACTTTCTCTGGATCTTCTTCTTTTTCATAAGACGCTTTAGACGAAGACACCTATAGCTCGCCCGAAGTTCTGTTCTTGTTTAAGCACTTTATTCAATATTGATTTAACTACTACTTTAATTTTAATAACTAATTTTATAATGATATATACTATTCTATTTTTGAAGGCTTTTTATTTATTTATTTTTAGCTGGAGCTATCCTCTTGTATTAGTTATGGTTTATTGTAACTAGATCACTGATGAAAATTGGCCAAGGTGGTCTAGTCTACCTACATACACACAAAGCCACTCAGCCAATCATAACTGTTAACCTCTTAGCCTATGAAATAGGCTAAAATAATGAGAGGGAACAAAGGCCCAAAAATAGAGACATATTTTAAATATTGCTCTTATAAGCATAGAATTCCAGGATTTGTGTTATAATGCATTTACTGCAGGCTATGAAGTCTGAATCTCAAATGTATGCTATTATTTAGTGACTGCAGTCCTCAATGATTTTTCAGAAAAAAAGAAATTTTATGAGGAACAGACTAAAAATATGAGGCAAAGATCAAGACATTATATGAAACTCTGGACAGTTGAAAGGTATGCAGTCAGTTGAACAATTCAAAATATATATTTTTTAAATATGTAGACCTCTGGGGTATCATATGTAATTATGAAATCATCCATGTACATAGCAGCACAGACCTATATCTAGGATAAACAACACCCAGTGAATTCCCCAAATAACTCAATGCCTCTCCTTAACCAAAGTTGAATACACCCCAAAAATATAATACAATTTTGTCTACGCTCCAGATTGCAACAAGAAATACATGCTCCTTGCTACACACACAAACACATGCTCACAGACACACACACACACACACACACACACACACACACACACACACACACACACACACACACACACACACACACACACACACACACACACACACACACACACACACACACACACACACACACACACACACACACACACACATACACATGCTCTCTCTTACACATATGAAAAGAAAATAATTTAAGCAACCATGATTTCATATTTCATCCACTTAAATGTTGATAGCACTGCATTTATACTCTACCACTGACTTGTGCAAGAAACACTTATGCAGTGCTGATCACACTCCCAAAACACCCTCCCCCCTTTGTTGTACCCTAGCTATGGCTGTGTAGCAAATAAGACATGCTTTGTAATAAGATTACTATTGTCTACTGAAATATAAGTTCTGATGGCAACAAATATGTCTAACACACATCTGTAAATATTACTTTATAAGCATTTGTTGTTAAGTATTCCTTACTGCGGTGGTGGTGCTGCGGTAGCATTGTCACCTCATAGCAAGACGTTGTCCCATTCGATTCTCAGCTAAAGCGTCTTCTGTGTGGAGGCATATGTGAATAGGGTGTGCCTTCGTTGAAGGTTGTGCATCAGGGCTGGTAACCCGGTACGTAAAAATCCACTACCAATCATTAGCGGACCAGAGTTCCGCTGTGGTGACCCCTAACCGGGAAAAGCTGAAAGACACAAAATTCCTTACATTGATCAGCTAATGCCATTTGGTGAGAAATACAATTTAAAAAAAATTCTGACATCTGCCAGCTATGAGTCAGGTCTTTCATATATGGTCTAACATACTATTCCAAAGAAATTGATTACAATTTAACTTATAATCTCCTTACAATATAATTGTGCCATCAGTGTTCATAGGTTCATAGGTAAGTACTAGGCTATCTGCCTAAGGGCATCTGTATGCCTAGCCAGAATGTGTTGGCTTTCCCTGCCCCTTTAGATTAGTTCCCTGTGCCTCTGTCCAGCAGAGCCATTGCAGTGTTCCCCGGGGTACATTTTCTGTTTCCCATCCACTTGTCAAGGTTTCTCTTGATGAGTGTTAGTGAGGGGCTCTGCCTAATGTAGATTGGAATCCTGTTCCAAAGCATGGGGAGTCTCTGGGACAGGAATATATCCCTCCAGCAAGTCCTAGTTATTGTTGTGGTGAGGTTTAGATCGTAGAGCATGTGGCTCTTGGGGATTTGTTTTTCTTAGGTGGAGCATGTCCATCAATTCTGGGTTGGACATGGCTTTGTATGTCAGGCAGAGATCACCTCTGAGTAAGCGGTATGCCACCGAGTACAGCTGGAGTTTCTTCAGTCGGGCTGCATAGGGCATCTGTTTGAGGCCAGTAATCTTCTTGGTGAGGTACTTCTGTGGTCTTTCCAACTGTTGCAGGTGTCTTGTAAGGTGCATCCCAAATGGGGCATTGTACTGTATGATGGGTCTGATGAGTGATGAGTAGAGGGGTACAATAACCTCTTTTGTTCTAGATGCAAACCCTTTTGTGATTAGGTGGGCCACATAGAAGAATTTTCTAACCACCTTGGCAATATGATTATCAAAGGAAAGATTACTATCTACTTGGGTCCCCAGATCCCTTATTACATTTTCTGTATTTAGGGGACTACCACACATGTGGTAGTTCGTGGGTACTTTATTTTTTCCAAAGGGGATGACTTAGCACTTTTTGGCATTTTGCTTGAGGCCATGATTTTGACACCATGTATCTGTCTCAGTGAGACCCTTCTGGAGGATGCCTGTATTAGCTGGAGAGTCAGTTACGGCCACCAGTTTGCAGTTGTCTGTGAACTTGGTCAGCCATAATCCTCCTGTGCTTGCCTGTACCTCTGAGAAGTATATACTGAACAGGAGGGGTCCCAGGACTGAGCCCTGGGGGACGCCACTTGTAACCGGTTTAGAGTCAGACCTAGAGCCTGAAACTCTCACCATGTGGGTTCTATCCGTGAGCCAACTGGCAACTCATCTCATGATGTAGGGGTTTATGTTCAGGCTGGTGAGCTTGTATATAATATCAGAATGGGGAATGGTGCTGAAAGCCTTTGCAAAGTCTAGGTAGGCTGTGTGGACCTCCTTTCCCTCATTTAAAGCCTTGGTAACTGTCTCAAAGAAGTACACCAGCTTTAGGAGGCATGATCTGCCCATAAAAAAGCCAAACTGGGTAGGGTCCAATGTTTGGAGGTTCCCAATGTCTCTGTTAATGAGTTCCATGATGATGCGCTCCATAGCCTTGCAGACCAGGCTAATCAGGCTTATAGAGTGATAGTTTCCGGGGTCCCTTGTGGCTACACCTTTGTGGAGTGGGATAACTGTTGCTGTGCACCACTCTATGGGTACGTAACCTGTAGAGAGGCTGAGTTTGAGCAGTGTGTTTAGGTGAGGGTTTAGTTCATTTTGGAGTTTGTGTAAGACACAGCCTGGGACACTGTCCAGTCCCATTGAAGCTGTATTTTTGGCTTTGTATAGGGCTATTTTAACCTGTGTGTCAGTGATTGCCAGGGCTCTGCATTCTTCTGGTATGGTTATGGGCCCTTTAGGGGGTGGGAGGGGGGGTGACATTTGCACTAAACTTGTCTGCCAGAATGTTGGCAATATCAGTTGGTTCAGTGTATTTTGTGCCATTCTGCACTAACTCATAGCAGATCTGATCTGAGAGTTTCCACTTAAGTTCTTGACACAGCTAAAGAACACTTTGTGGTTATCTTTGGAGTCCTTGGCAATTTTTCTTTCAAAGCTAGACTTGGATGATTTTATGAGGGATCATAGTTTCTTACTGATACTGATCAGGGATGTCTTTCCTTCTTGGGGTTTTACTCTTTTCTGTGCTAGTTTCCTCCTTCTATTGTATAGCTTGTTTATGGCAGGGTCCATCAGACTGGTTTCCTTTTCTTGGTGTAGTGAATATTGGTTTTGCTTGGGATAGCATGATCCATGCATTCTTGCAGGTGCTCATAGAGTGCTTTTGTAAGGGATTCAGCAGCTTAGACAGCATTGTCCTTTAGCATGGGGGCTGTGAACCTTTCCACCTCGGTCTTAAGTAATATGAAGTTTGCTTTTGAAAAGTCTTTTGTGGTGGTTTTCTTGATTGGGGATGGGGGTGGAATGTGGATATCCAGAGTGATTAGTCTATGGTCTGATCTAACCAGCAAGGGGTTGACCTCCGGTGTAGAACATCAGTCATCCATGTTGGTGATGACCAGGTCCAATATGTTGTCACCACTGGAGGGGGTGTTGACCAATTGATCCAGGGTGTTCAAGTTTATAAATTCTAGGAAGCGTTGGGCAAGGGAGTTAGTACTTGAGTAGTTCTCCCAGTTAATGTTTGGGTAATTTAAGTCACCCAATATTAGAGCGTTTGGTAGGACCTTTATATTTTCCAGTGTCTCCAGAAATGCGGAATGGGGGTCCTGGGTCATGGTGGGTGATCTGTAGCAAGCTACAATTTGAATTGCAGTTTTGCCCATTGTTAGTTGCACATGGATGATCTCTGAGGCATTGTGTTGTGCCACTAACCTGGAGGTGTGGGTATCCTTGATGAATATGGATAACACCCCCGC
Source organism: Protopterus annectens (assembly GCF_019279795.1). Classification (NCBI taxonomy): domain Eukaryota; kingdom Metazoa; phylum Chordata; order Ceratodontiformes; family Protopteridae; genus Protopterus; species Protopterus annectens. The sequence continues at coordinate 153,771,757 of NC_056728.1, read as the reverse complement.
CTTTTGTGTTTCAGTCCAGGTTCTGTGGCAGAAATGAGTTATAGCCTGGTAGTGCTGGGGTGCTCTCTGGAGCCTTAAACCAGGTTTCTGTTACTGCACAGATATCGATGTTCTCCATACTGAGGAGTGCCTTGAGTGCATGCATTTTGACGTTTAGACTTCTGGCGTTGAGTAGCATTACCCTTAGTTTTTGGTTACTTCTGCTATTTACGGTGGTGGGTTTGTCTTTTGAGCCTTGCCTAAAAAAGGCACTATGGGGGCGGCAAAAGCCTTGGCCAGTATTCAAAAGCCTAAGGGTGACAGGTGCAAGCCATCTCTTGTGAAGCAACGTGGCTTGTCGAGCATGTCATCCCAGGTAGACAGATACTGGATCCCCTTTGAATGACAGCAGAAACTTAGCCAATTGTTGAAATTGATCATTTTTTCTTTATACTGTGGCATCATTCTTGGTGAGGACAGGATGCTACTCAGGGTCAGGGTCATACTGGCCTGGGCTAAGTGATCAGAGAGCTCTTCTATGTCTCTTTTCATGTAGTCCAGGGAGGTATGTCTCAGGTCATTCACACTAACATGGACAATGACAGAGTCATATTTGTACTTGTTCTGGAGCAACCTATGGGCTTGTGTTATGTGGTGGATCCTGGTGCCTGACAGGCAGCTAACTGTAACCTTCTCCTTGTCCAGCCTAGTTAGTGGGGCATCAGTGTGCCTGACTATAGAGTCACCTATTACTAGTGTGCTGGGTATGTTATTTTGCCTTAAGGGCTGTGATTTCGTGGCACACTGATTATGTGTAATATGTGTTTCATGGCTTGTGATGGGGTGTGGAGGTTGCTTGGGTGTCTGCTTTGGAGGTCTCTGTTGCTTTTGCAGATTTTTATTTAGAGCCTCCGAGTATGTTTTTGTGTATCTATGTGCGTTATTTGCCGGTGTTGGTTTAGTAGGTCTATGTGAGACTGGTGGTGTGTTCAAGTGTTTTCCTTCTCCTCTTGACTGTCAGTTCCAGTCCTGCATTGAGAGAGCTTTGCCTCCAGTTTGGCTGTATAATTGCATCCCTCGCATATATTAGTGTTTGGTGGTAGGAGGAGAGGGTTGTCTGTGTACATGAGGCAGTTGTAACATTGCTTCAAAATCCCCAGATTCACCAGTTGGACTGGAGAGTACACCTGAAACTGCCATTTAGACATGTCTGAATAGGTAAAGTGAGCTGTTTTACTGATTGGCTGGTAGGGACAAATAGAGCGCCTTGCCCTTCTGGACAGTTGTAGGTGGGTCTAGTGCTAGGGTTAATTAGTGCTTGCTATGAGTTTTGAGCTAGTGCTGGGCTGTGAAATAAATGGTTAGGGTGCTTAAGCTGAAAGTTTGTCTTCTTCCAAGGGAAAAATTGAAGAGTAGACTTTGTGGAGCCGGGAATAGTTTAACACTAGCTAACCACTTCAGTTTTCATATCATAGCAGCAGCACATTATATCTATTTTACAAGTGAAATGTTTTTCTAGGTCTATATTTCCTTTTCTGAAATAGTACACAGCATAAGGAACTGATCTGGATCTTAAGGATCTACGTTTGGCATCTGCTGGAATACCAGTACTAGCTGTGATTGCTTTTAATGTAGACATTTTTTCAAATACAATTTATGTTTCATAAACAGCTCTTCTATAGCTTCACTTTTAGAATGCATGTGTTTAACTTTTTCTAAGTCTAACCGAATTGTATTTATCCATTTTTCCCTAAGTAAACTAGGGCTGTTAAACTACACTATTACCAGAGGTAATGTTGCTTGATGTTTCTTTTTAGGCCATGTTCACATCAGCAACTCCAACTACTAAGCTTCTTTTCAGTACTTTTAATACTAGCACTTTGCAAAGATTTCTATTATTATCACAACAGTTCTTGCTACTTGTCCAGTGCTACCACGCATGTACACAAAATGCTACCCCAAATGTAATATTTTATCTGTGAATTTACATTAAAATGCTATGTACTTTTTATCCATACAAACTATGGCTTTGCTGCAGTTCATACTCTTGTTAGAAGGCCCCATACGGTGCTGATCTCTTACTTGGTTACATGTTACTTCTTTCAAATCTTTAATGCTCTTATTTGCTTTATTTGCTGTACAAGCAAAACTTAAGACATTTTCAGATGTCTCTACTGTTAAATATCAGCTTTTCATTGTATGTAGTCATCAGTTATACTGCAGACAGTTACATCTTGCAACATTTGCTATAATATCTCTCCATAATTAGTTTTGAGCTAATTGTATTAACACATCTATATAGCCTTTTGTAAATTCAGTAACCTTCACTGTATATGACTGAAATTGTTCTCTAATGTATTACTAAGTTTAGGGTAAACTGATTTTTTAATAAGCTTACTATAGCTGTTAACAGACTCGTCATTAAAGTGTAGGTTTCAGTGAAATTTATCTTTCTTTAATATCTCACCAAATTTAAGGCAACATGATTTAATATTAATCTTACCAAAGGTGTTAAAAGATTCCCCCTTAAATTATAGGTTTCAGTTCAACACGCACAAAGAAGAAGAATGCTTCTTATCCTGTATTTATTTGTAGTATCATTGCCTTTAAGAAATGTCCCATTATTTCATAGTAATCTTCTGGAGGACATCAGTCAAAGTACCCAAACTTGCCATATTTTTTTTTTCCTCAAGTAAGTCATTGATTTTTTAATTTTCATTGCCAATAACATTGAAAGAGTTCAGAAAACACTGAGATGATTTAATACTTTTAATAGTAATTGCAAAGTTTAGTAGAAATTACAGTAGTAAAATAGTGTTTCTGGCAAAAGAGCTGAGAATTGTCTTTTAGTACAACTTTGTAGAACATTTAGTTAGATTATTTTTGGTAGGGCTTCTAGAAATAAATGTAGTTCACATTATAAAGCTTACTCTCCAGAGTGTGCATTAGCTAGGATCCAATTCAATTAATGCAACAAGATGCTACAGAATGCAACAGTATTTTTATATTACAAAACATACACTGCTGATACCCAGTAGCTTGCTTTCAGGTCTGAGGCAACTGGCATTATGAAGTATAGCAGTAACTCTTGTGTAGTCAATTGAGCTTTATGACAGACTTCCAGTTGAAGAGCATTACCTTATTAAATTATATCTATAAATAAAAAATATATTTATGTACATAGCCTAAGAACTGACTTGCCCTTCCTCATGGAAGACTGACCCTTCTCATTCCCAGTGCTTAGGAATTGCAACTCTGAATGTGCACCATCTTAAAGAAAAAGAACCACTAAGTGTTTTGAAAAAGAACTAATAATTGTTTTCTTTTCTTAGAAGCTTTGTAATCCTAGAATTGAACATGTATTTAAATAGCAGACATGTGTGGGCAGGGTATAAGCTCAAACCAACCATAAGTAGAGAGAGAGAGAGACAGGGATTTATATCAGGCAAAGTACTTTTCTTTATAAGGCTGAATTATTAATTTCAAATTTCACTTCATGAGTATATTAAAATATTTACTTTTGAATACACTGGAGCAACAGCTGGCTTTACCATTAGTGGGTGATGACCACTTGATTCGTTTTTAAATATCTGATGATGATTGTGAAAAATATCTATGGAACTGCCTGAGAAATTCCCAAATCTCATTGATTTCAAGCATAAAAGTCACATTGAAACTTTCTGTAGTTTGATTAGCAGTATTTATTAATACAACAAATTAATTGAACAGCAATGTAAGGATGTTGGCAATTGTATGTTACTACAATTGCAAAATATAGCAGCATAGATAAAGTCATATAACTAGAACTGTTTGAACAAGATATGGACAATAACTGAACAAAGACTGAAGACTGAACTTTGTTCTTGAAACTATCCATGTTGTAAACCAACTTCACTGTAAAATTTCTCTGTCAGTTTTATATACCTCTTCAATCTTGACTTCCAGGCCTCATATCATTTAAATAACATTTTTTTCATGTGTTTAATTGTTATTGTCTCATAACTGTCTGTCTCTATCTCTTTTTAAATAAAATATTTATTAATTTAATATATATGTAATTTGTACACAGAAAGGAAGAAATTCAACATAATATATACTGTTATACAATGCTTGGACTACATTGAATCATCAAGGTAATATTACACTATTGCTGTTAAATTTAAACATTCTTTGAATGTAGGAACTGAGATAGATTTCTGTTTTTTTTGTAATAACTTTTCTAGCTACTGCAAGTAAACTCCAGAAGATGTTTTGTTGTTTGTCTTTTACAATTAAAGGAAGTGGGACATTCATTAGCATTATTGATCTAGTTAAATGGCAATTACCAAACCATAACCCCTTAAAAAACATAATTATCTCTTCATAATATGCATGGAATTTTTCACAATCCATAAATGTGCATCCAATCAGCTTTTACAACTTTATTACATCTCCAACAAATTGAAGAAGTCAGTTTACCTCAGTCAGAGATTTTATAGGGAATACATAAAAACTTTCTAGTAGAAACTTGAAGACATTTGACTCAGTAACTCAGTCCACTACTATCTAGTTCCAGAATTTTGCATCAAAATTATTATAATTAGCTTATATAACTTGGACAAGCTTCCTCTGTAGGTCAATTTACCTTCAATGCTAGGATTCATATATTCATATAATGGGGGAATAAAGTTATGTTCCTCTTCACTCATATTATCAACAAATTCATTTAATTTCCTTACTGATGGATAATATTAACTGGTTAATAGGCTCATCAAACTTATAGTATTTCATTAACTATTCTGGCAACTTAGTGTTTCATTTTTCAAACCAATCAGACCATAACACTAATCTATTCCTTTTTAACAAATTCATTTTAATATTGTTCTGAGTTTCCATAAATCTAGAGGTGTGTGCAGTAGGAAAGCACAAACATTTCCATTTTGATATTAATGGAGTTCTAAAAACTTATTTCTTAACTGTTTTAAGAATTGATTTAATATATACAGAGTCTAAAGACTGAAATAAATTTGCTTTGAAGGCAAATTTTATTAGCTCGATAAAATACTTGTTATGTATTTCTAATATATCTTATTGGACAAACTTATAAGAATTTAATATAATCTTATCCTAAATGGTTTTCCTTTGACTAGTATAGGTTGAGTCTATCTAGAGTATAATAGAGTTAAAATTTACAGCAATAGAATAAGATTTTAAATCTGAAAAGCTAATACCACCATACTGCCATAATCTTATATGCTCTCTATAAGTAACTCTTGTTTTTTTGGGATACCGTAAGAATGAAGTTAACATTTTTCCCATTTTCCTTAAAAGTGTTTGCCAGTTATTAAAGCTATTGAAAGGAATACATATATAATCTTGGATAATACAATCATTTTAATAAGTACTAACCTGTCTTCAAAAGCAAACAAAAACATTAATTTCATTTTTAATAAGAAATAACACTGCTTCAATTATTTTATCAAAATTTTTATTAATAATCTTACTCACATCTTGATATATTTTAATACTAAATTTAGTTATTTTCCTTCCAAATTATGTTTATATTTATCTTTCAATTTACTGTCTAGTAATTGATTTAACACTAAAGTTTCAGTGTTATTATTAATAAATTTCAGCAGTGATACTTCTTGAAACTTAATTTCCTCAATTATTTCTTCAATTGAATACTTTAAATCTCCTATAGTTAATAAAATATAATCTGTAAAAACCTGTATTTTAGATTGACAGTTCTGAATTTAGAATCCATCATTTTTTTCATTGTTTCTTATACTATTATCTAAATTTGATAATTAATGCAAATAGTGCATGGGACAAAAGACACCCTTGTTTTGTGCCTTTGTTTAAAATGAATCCTTGAGAAATGTAAGATCCAATTTTAACATATGCTTTGTAGTCTCTGTACAGTTTGTTTAATATACCAATCAATTGTTCAAGAAATGCAAACACTTCTAAAGTTTTAAACAAGTAGTTCCAATCTACAGAATCAAAAGCCCTCTGGATATCTAAGCTAATTAGGGTCAATTACTTGTTAATTTATTTTGCTAAATCCAAGATAGTTACTACTCTTTTTATATTATCATACATGGATCTCTTGACTATAAATCCTATCTGATCATTATCAATTAATTTGTTTACATCTATATCTGTTAACCTTGTAGTGAAGATGGAAGTAAATGTTTTGAAGTCTACATTTAATAATGAAATAAATCTATGTGAGGAAACTATGTATTATCCTTTCCTTATTTAAGTATAGGTGAGATTGTAGAAAATTTGCATGAGGGAAGAATTGTTTTTTCACTCTGAATTACCCTGAAAACATCACTCAGTAATTCTAAAAGATTTAATGGAAGTAGACTATATAATTCCATACATAAACCATATACCTCTGGAGCTTTCCTTTTTGTAAAAGCTTCAATAAACAAAACAATGAACAGCAGAAACCAGCATTGGACCATAAAAATCACTAAAAGCAAAAACAAAACAAACAAACAAAAAAAAAACCAGCAAAAACCAGGTAGCATTCCGTATGGAAGTTTAATACACCAAACATAATCAATCACAGTTAAGCGTTTTTATCTTTAGACATCATCAGAACCGTGAGTGAAACATTCAAAAAACACCAATTAAATACTGATAAAAAAAAAACACACACACCCTATTATTTTCCAATCAACAATTCAAGAATATAAACCAATCACTAAGGATATTCAAATCTTTAAAAGATGGATAACCAATGAAATCTCTGACCAATGGCAACCTTAGAAATTGCACCAATCAAATCAATTTCCAATAAAAGCCTTAAAAATGAACATTAGGCCTATCAGCATTCATAGTGAAAAATGTCAGGTTGTCAACTTTACAGAGTAAATATCTTTAAAGCAAAGTTAAAGTCTGGATGCTCTTGGCTTTAATTCACTCATGATCAAAACTGATTAATTCAAACAAGGAAAGTTACTTGCATCTAAGTACAGTTGCCAGAGCATCTCACGATGTAAAAGAGAATTATGCCAATCCCCTGAAAAGGCTGAGGTTTCAAACCTGTATAGTATGAAAAACTTGAATTTAGAAACATTGTAAGTAAGAGAAGCAAGTCTAGCCAACACACTCATCATCTATTCTTAAATACTGTAAAAATGTTGATAGACCCTTTTGTATTGTTAGTTTTGCCGACATAGAAAGTTGAACATGTGGTGCATCTAGCCATGTATACCACCTTATCAGGCAAACAATTATATCTCCCTTTAACAATCCACTTGGAGACCTTTTCCAAAATTTCATTGTCAAGGTCAGTGTCGATAAAAGGACACTGTTGACAGTGACCACATCTATAGGTTAAAATAGAAACATAGTAACAACCCCTCTGTGGACTCTCTAACGTGTTCTTAAAGTTAGATCGGTTCTTAAAAGTAAAAATAGATAAATGCTTGAAAAATGATTTTAAACTCTTGTCACATTGTAAAATAAACCATTTTTTGATAAAATATTAGAAATACCAGAGGCATCCAAGGAATAATGAAGCACCATATTATGGAACACAGAAAAAGAAGAATGTACACGCTCCGAGGTGGGGGGATAACCTGAGATTCCCACACCAGTGGTGTTAATACTACATCTGAACCAAATTTTGATTTACTTAAATCAATACAACTGTCATTAATAGTCTAGTTCAGGGTATCTTCCTTGAATGCATTTGCCTGTTTATTTTTATTATAGGAGCATATTTGCCATTTCTTTCATGTAAGACTTCCTGATAAAGCAAATCAACTAAAGAACAAGGGTAACCTCTCTCAGGAATTTGGTTCAGATGTAGTATTAACACCACTGGTGTGGGAATCTAAGGTCTCCCCCACCTCAAAACAGTTTCCATCACTTCAATCAAAAGCATGCTCTCCAAACTAAAAACCTCATCAACAGCAGCTGACCTACTCCCCAGCTATTTCTTGAAACTCACAGCAGATGCTATTGCTATCCTAATCTCACTGTCATAAACAGATCAATTGTTGAAAACTATGTGCCCAAACTCAGGAAAATATGCTGTTACACCCATACATAAAGGCGGGGCCTCCACTGAATTTAATTACTACAGACCCATTGCTTTACTCTCCCCCCTGGCCAAAATCATAGAAAAATGCATCCATACCCAGGTGCTAAAATATCTCCTAGACAGCAACATCCTATCACCTACTCAGCATGGTTTCAGACCTGCCCATAGTACCACTACAGCCCTCTTCTGCTTCACAGATGCAGTAAACCATATCAAAAACGAAGGCCTGCAGGTGCCAACTCTTTTTTTGGATATGTCCAAAGCATTTGACATAGTCTTGCACCAAATCCTGCTAAACAAACTAAACCAATATCACCTATCAAATTCCATTCTTACTTTGTTCCAAAGCTACTTAACTGACAGGTACCAAGCTGTGAAATGGGAAAATTCTCTCTCTCTCCTTAGCTGCCCATAACTATAGGAGTCCCACAGGGTTCTATCTTAGGACCACTACTATTCACAATCTTCACAAATTACCTCCATACCTCCACACAGCATGCATCTATCATTCAGTATGCAGATAATACTACCTTAATCTGTGCTGCACAAAACATTCCCACCCTCCTGCAAACAACTCAACTGGCATTCTCTGATGTTGAAAACTACCTTACCAAAACCCAGCTTATCCTCAATCCAAAGAAAACTCAGCTTATGATTATAACCAGTTCTAACAAACACACTGATAACAGTCAATTCACTGTCTACTCCATACTCCATAAACGCTACTCCAATCGCTCCAGTGGCACAGGCTAAGCTATTGGGAATAACCATAGACTCCCACCTAAAATCTGATAGTCATCTCAACTTAACTATTAAAAAAGTACATGCCAAACTGGGGTCACTCTACCATATCAAACCATTTCTTACCAACAACACAAGATCAGCCAATGCTTGTTCCTAACTTCTATCCACCCTATTCTATGCATCTCACATTCTGACTAATCTCAACAAAACTGAACTAGCAAAATGGAAGCCTGCTATAACAGAATTGCCCTCTTTGCTGCAAATTGCTCATATAGAACTCATCACTGTACTGCTTTGAGACAGCTCCACTGGCTTGAACTGCCCAATCTCCTAACTTACAATCAGCTCTGCCTCTGCCTCTGTCATTCTATCTATTACCTCCCCAATAAGTGTCCTGCCCTCAAAAACCTAGTACAACATCACTCAGCCAAAATGCCTCTCAGATCAGCAAGCAAACTACTACTAGAAGTCACCAACAGCTACAATAGCTTTGGAGATGCGCTATATAGTAGTTCAGTGGCCAAAAAATGGAACTCCCCACTAGCATACAAAACACATCATCCAAAGCCTCCTTTAAAAACCTCATTAGGCAACATCTCAGGCAAAGTTGGCAGTGCCATGATTGCTCCCCAGGCTAGTGAAAGCGGATAAGGTACACATACTAAACCTAGAGTATTTGATAATAGTTTTCACTCTTACTCACAAACATTGGCTATCTACAATGTATGTACTGTACCTGTGTACTATGTATGTATTCTACCTATGTTCCAAATTTCAGCTGAATACCACAAATCAATTAATTACATTTATTTTTAAATTAAGATTTTCTTGTTTGTTCTCTCCATTGTAACTGTTGATGTGCTGCATACCACTGTAAAAACATGTCTATTGTAATTTGTGTGTATACTGATCATGTCTAAATATCTAAATGTATCTGTAATTTTTCTATGTGGTGCTTTTCTCCCTGGGCCTCTGCTGAAAAAGGGCCTTTTTGGCTCAGTCAGACACCCCCGGTTAACAAATTGTAAAATAAAATAAAACAATTAAATAAATACATAAATAAATAAATAAAATAAGTAAGTAAGTAAGTAAGTAAGTAAATAAATAAATAAATAAATAAATCTTAAGAATGTTGAAGTTGTCTATACAAACACTGTAATCAGAAGTTAGATGAGAAACATGGATACATTGACTTTTTACCACACACCTTTTCTGATGAAAATGGTGATTATTTTTAAAATGTTAAAAAACGTTACAAAAGGTTGGTTTCTGGTAAATGTTGGTAGCAAAAGAATCTTGGTTCCCCACAGAAATCTGTATATCCAAATAATTAATACAGTCTGCATTAATGTAATAAGTAAATTCCAAAAAGGATGTAGATGCAAATAAAGAAAAAGATAAAGGAGTAGCACTCTAAAACAGTTAACTGGAGTGCAATATAATAAAATAAATCTCTTTATCTGTCAAGGATGGAGCAGGATTAGTTCAGGATCCACTCAGAGGGTGGTGAGGGCACCTAAGCAGATGGGAAAATAAGCCGAAGACAATATGTAGTAAAGCAGGTTTATTCAAGAGCAATACTGGTTAGCTGGGTGGGCACTCAGTATCATGGATCTATGGGAAACAATGGGTGTGAAAAGGACTTAAACAGCTTACACAAAAGACAACAACAACAATGAAAGAGGGGAGGGAGAGACTTTGGAATCAGATTACCATAAGGGGCAGTGGCCAGAGACAAAGCCTTTTAAAACAACAATAGGAGAAAGATGGGAGGGTTGGGAGGAAAGCATTCCAGCTGCAAGAACCTACAGGTCAATTTCTCTAGGTAAGTTAGAATTTCAAAAACTAAAGCTTAATGACTCCATGGGGGCAAACACAAAGAACAGGGGAACAGAAGGGCAATGGAATGCAATTTTAAGCAGGTAAAGCAGAATATAATATGCTGGCAGCAAAACTGGAATATAACCACCTGGAGTCACTATTTAACTATAGTCTCAAAATGGGCTTTGTGCCACAAATATGGAAGACTTTGGCTGTCACCCTGTTTCATAAGGGTGGATCTTCAACAGATCCTGGAAACAACAGACCCATTAGTCTGTCTAGTCTTATTTGCAAAGCCACAAAAAGAATTTTCATGCAAATGATCAACAGAGACATTGGAGACCTCTAGACACTGGATCCATCCCAGTTTGGCTTTGTCAAAGGAAGGTCATGCCTTCTGAACCTGGCAGACTCCTTTGAAAAAGTATCCAAGGCAACTGATGAGAGTAAAAAAGTGCATGCTACCTACTTTGATCTGGCATTTGATACAATATACCTCTCAGGCTTTGTTAACAAGCTTATGGAATTAGGCATAACCCCCTATATAACATGTTGGATAGGACTCAGGAGGTTAGGATCAGTGAGACAACCTCCACAAGAGGCCAGTCACTACTGGAGTGCCTCAGGGCTCCATGTTGGGCCACTTTTTTGATATCTACTTCTTGGAAGTCAAAGCCAATGTCAGAGGCTTCTGGTTGACGATGATTGCAGATGATTGCAAACTGGGAGCAGTCATAGAAACCCCACAAGATGGAAAAACCCTACAAGAACGTCTAACACAGACAAATGACAAATGACTGGTGCTAAATAGATGGCTTAAAATACATTTCCACGAAATGTGTTGTAGTATCTTTGGTGATGTCAACCACTCTTATAAACTATGTCATAGATAAAATGGGTCTATGTTAAATATTCAAATGCTTAAATGTTCGAATCGCTGAAGATCGACCTTCAGTGATTGAATATTTAAATGTTTGAATTTTTTAAAAAATTTAAAAAAGTAAACAAAACAAAACAAAAAACTAAAGGTTGTAAGCAGGGGGGCAAGCCCCCTGCACCCCCACACCCCCGCTACTTAAATATACCAACTCCAAGATGGCGCTACAGTGTAGGAAATAGGAAATTTTCCATTTCTGCACTGTAGCACAATTTAGTGCGATCTCGGAGTTGGTATATTTAAGTAGCAGGGAGTGGGGGGTGCAAGGGGGCTTGCCCCCCAGCTTACACCCTTTACATTTTCTTTTTTTTTTAAATATTAATTTTTTTATATGTTCGAACATTTAATTGTTTGATCAATAATGGTCAATGTTTAGTGGTTCGAGCAATTAAGCGTTCGAACATATAACATAGACCCGAAAAAACAACCCTAAGAGTTGACTCACTAATCATGAATCTGGGAACTCAAGTAGATAGTAACCTAGCCTTCAATCAACATGTATCCAAGGTAGAAAGAAAATATTTCTATGTTGTTCAACTTAAAAGTAATGACATGGCATCTAGTTCCAGGGAAGTCATTGTACCACTGTGCCCGGGCCTATTCAGAGACATCATAGAGTATAATGCCTCCTTTGGTATATTCCTGACCAGATGCAGCTGTAATGTTTGCAAAGATTCCTTACAAAAAATACAGGTTATTAACATAATGCCCTATGTGGATCACCTCAAAACCATATTTCTATGCTCGGTCTTTTACAGACTACTGACAGGCATTCTATACATAGTCACAAAACAAACAGCACTCAAACTACTAGATCCAAAACATAAATTTTGCTTGTAACATAAATAGGATATGTTGAGAAGACAGATATGTATCCCAGAGAATTCCCATTCTCTGGAATAGGTCTTGCATTCATGTGAAACAAAGTCCTTCTCTAATCCTATTAAAGCGTACCATGGGCCACTGGATGGGAAATTAGAAATTCACCTCTGTTCTGATGCCTATATTTCTGATGGAGAGATGCCGCCAGTGAATCATGTCATAACCTAAAATCACCCTCCCCCATATAAGTGTCTCGAACATAAAACTTGTGGGTCACATTTGCATTGCATGGCTAGGCTTATAAAGGCTCTAGTGGTCATTAGCCTAGTATTCACCTGTGAACCTTCAAACCTAAATGTCTTTCTCAGAGTTTTACTTTCAGAATGTATCTACTTCGTCTCCCCAGTTTAAATGAATTTTTTCCCCAGAACCTTTAACTTTTATCAAAGGTAATGTTTCCTTTTATTTCTTTAAGCAACTCTCACATCAGCAAAACGTTTGTTTCATCTGCTGTATACGTTTTCAATACACGATCATTTGATTACATAACTGTCTTACCCATTTCCTTAGATTTCTGTTTTTTTTTCTTTATGATTACTTTCCAAGTACGTGCTTTAAAGTTTATAGGCTAGCATTTTGCCTTCATTTACATCAGGAGTTGTTTAATTTTTGTACACACACGAGTATTACACACAATGTCAATGAAACATTTGACTGAAAACTCTATACTTTCCTGCACAGCAGGACTATTACTCTGTCAGTTATTACTAAGGTTCCTTCAGGTCTTTTGACACAAGCAGGGTCTTTCAATATGCCCAGTTCTGTCACAAACATGGCACTTTTTTTTTTGCATAAAGTGGTTAAGCATGGTTAAGCAAGGCACATATACCAAGTATTAGCTTATGGCATTCTGTACTAATTGTGCTATACAGTTTTCCTCTGTTGCATGTTGTTTCACATTTTAATTTATTGGTTCAGATGCTGCAATAGTATTTAAGGCATTTTTATGTTAACTTGTTTTCATTTCTTACTCCATTTGTTGGTGTTTGTCATCAGTATAGTATTGGCCTACTTTTTCAGCTCAGCCACATTAAGATTTTTTGTACAAGTGTAAAATGTATCTCTCTCTCTATTATCTCCTCTAGGTTTAATTTTAAGATAATGTAATAACTTTATGAGAAACACGTAAGTCTATTGATAAAAATTCCTTCTCCATAGTCAGCCAGAATAAGATTCCCATTGAAATAGTCTCCCATACAAAACTTCTAGGTGTTATTATTGATGAACATTTAAAGTTTGACATTCATATACAAACTAGTATTAAGAAAACACACCAATAGCTTGGAATGTTGTATTGTCACAGCCGTTATCTCACTCCCTCATCCAAACATATACTTTCTATTTCCTACCTCATCCCTTCTCTCTTGTGTTGATCCCCTCTTCTCACCAGCCTTCAATCCTCCCTAAAGTCAAAACTGTCATCCTGCTACAATAAAATCTCTTAAGCTTGCTACTGGGACCAAATCCTCCTCCCAGCAATGTGATCCACTCCACTCCTTGAACTGGCTGGAACTCCCCCAGTATCTCTCTTATATTCAACTGCTAACTGCTCACAAACTTATTTTCAAACCTTCTAACTGCCCTTCACTCTCCTCCATACTCACCTTGCATCATCCTGACAGACTCCGTAGCATACCACCTACTCAGAGACAGAGAAGGAATTCTTATCGACAGACTTACGTGTTTCGCATAAAGTTATTACATTATCTGTCATTAGACACATCATAGAGTACAACGCCCCTTTTTGAATGTACCTCACAAAACATCTGCAACAGCTGGAATGGCCAAAGAAGTACCTCACAAAGAGGATTACTGGCCTCAAACAGATGCCCTACACTGACCGTCTCAAAAAGCTCCAGATTTACTCCGTAGCATATCACCTACTCCGAGGTGATCTCTTCCTAACATATAAAGCTTTGTCAAACCCAGAGCTGTTGGACATGCTACACCTAAAGAAATCCCAATTCCTCTGAACTACATACTCTAGGGACCTAAACCTTGTCACCACAACAAACAGGACATGCTGGAGGGATAGATTCCTGTCTCAGAGACTTCCCATACTCTGGAACAGGCTACCCATCTATGTCAAGCAAAGTTCTTCATTAGCACTCTTCAAGAAAAATCTTGATGAGTGGATGGGAAATAGGAAATACACCCTGGGGATCACTTCTGTGTCTCTGCCCGACAGTGGCACAGGAAAATAACTTTCTTGGGTGGTGTAAGCCAGGGAACCTTGTTGGCTAGGCTTATGTAGGCCCTCGGGCCGATAGCGTAGTACCTACCTATGAACCTATGAACTACTCAGGTCAAGTAACCAGAACCTCCTCTAAGTGTACAAACCCTTACGCTCACCTGGGCAGTTTCTCCTGTCTTTCTCCCTTGCTTGTCTATGAAATTCACTCCCCCCACATCCAAATCACCCAACACCACTCCGTGTTCAAGACTATGCCCCATTCCCACCTCTGTTCTCACTGGGAATGCTCAGGGTCTAACCCCACCTGACCCCCTCTATATCATTTCTGCTCCCCCTTCCTTTTTTTCTCGTTTCTCAAAATTCAGCCTAGTGATTCCATTCATTTCATTTCCACCCTCTCTTCCTTTTTTCCTTTCTCATAACTCAACCTCTTCACCTTTCACTGTTCTATTCTCCTCCACTAATTCGTCCTCCCTCTCACCTCATGAAACTTTGAGTGCATAAATGCCTGCACTCCAGATTATACTTATGTACTCCAAAATACTTGTGTTTTAATTTAATTCAGTACTATGTTACAACACCTTCCTCAAATGTTATTGTTCTGTCTTCTATATTACTGTGTTTTAGTAGTTTTTGAAAATTGTATTGTACTTCTTAACTTTGTTGATATTACCTTTGTAATATTTGTATATGTAGCTTTTCTCCCCAGGCGTCTATCGAAAATGAGCTCATTCTGGCCCAATGGACTTTCCCAGTTAACAAATGGCAAATAAATAAAATACATAAATAAATAAATAATTGGATTTTTAGGATTTAAAAGATTTCTTACCAAATTGCAGGTGTCAGTCCCACAGACAAGAGAAGTATGGTCTGTTTTCTTTTTATGTAATATCATTTGCAATAAAACAGTGTTCCAGTCTTACACAGTAGTCTCTCAAAGATTAGATTGTCACTTCAGGTGCTGGTAGGGTGCCTAAAGCTGCCCTTTTCATTTAGTACTTCTTTTTCTTATATTGGCATGAGTACTGAAATCTTTACTTTCTTCCAGGCCTCATTGCAAAATAAAACTATTATATTATGAGCCTAAGAAGTCTAAGCAACTTAAATGACTATTATTAATAAGTAATAACAAACTCGAAAAGCACAAGAACAGAAACAAAAGCAGAATGCGTAGGTTAGTGCCATGAGAACATTCTAAGCACACAGTACAGCATGGCTGAGATAGCGCTGATGGGGAAGACAGGCTCAGAATCAGAACAGGAAGCTAATCACATGGAATTCTCAGGCAGTTGTACAGAAACATTCTGTGCTCTATGTTACTATGCTATTGTTCAGGAACTCAGTTCTCAGGCTTGAACTGTGGTCATTATTAGCTGTGTAAAAAGCACTCCTATCTTTAGGAATTAATCACAGAATGACAGTGTTCACAGTGGCTTATTAAGAGCTCTTGGGACAAATTCAGCTCTGATCTCATCTGCAGCCAAGCAGCTACTGTATTATGTCGTGCTGCATAACGTCACAGCACAGCATTGCAGTGAAAAGTTACACTGTAAGGTATACATTACCACAAAGGCTTTCCATGCAGTTTTGTGCTTTGCTGCCATACCTGACTGTTCTTCATATAGATTGTGCAGTCAGTGGGTATGATAGTGGAGGTAATATCTTTAGCATTAATGAGGGTGTCTGAAGTTGTACACATTACCACTGGCAGGAGAGTAGCAGTGCCATTCTGTAATGGTGGGACAGCTATTGATGTGCTACAGGCTTGCTGTACAAGAATTTTCTGTCAGGCAACTGGGGTAAACTAAACTTTAGTGCTGATAAAGTGCATGGATTTGTGCGCAGTAGGTTGGGAGGATTGCTTTGGTCACAAACAGTATACCATCACAATCAGGGAAGTGACCTAAGTTCTTGACATGAGATATTGGGAATACTCTAAATTTGCCATCATAGGTGAAGCAATCCTTTTTGTGTATAAATTAAAAAGAAGCAACACATTGTACTTCTCAAACTATGTAACATCAAAAAAGTCTGGGTGAAATATATAGCATTTAGTAAATGTAATGAAAAAACAGACTAACAAAAGCACACAGAAGCAAGAAAGGCAAGTAGACATGAAAATACCTCAATTAAGAAAGCAATATCCATGTTCTCAAGAAGGAGATAAAATAGTTCATAGTTACATAAAAGAGCAAAATAAGGAACGGGGAGAGATAATGAAGCAAAATAAAATGCACAAACTGGATGAAAGGGAGACAGTGAAAAAACAGGGCTATATAAGAAAAGGACTTTGGGAAGGTAACTCACCAGAATAAATAGGATCAAGAAAAAGGATTGTATTACTGATAACAGAGGAAGACAAAGTACACCCCTTAGGAAGATTTGTGATGCTAAGGGCGTATTAGCAGAAGAAAAGAATCATACTTATAGGAATATAATTGGCCTCTCAAACAGAGAAGAGTGAGTTTAAAAGTATATATAATAAGATAATCTTACCAGGTGAACCTTCTGGTTGTTTGTGGAGAATGGAATAAAGTAACAAATAACGATGTTTCTGCAGGGTCCAGGAGAGTGTTGCTCCCAAAACAGGAAAAATTTGTAAGATTTTATAAGAAAACATTTGAACTGGTTGACATGGTAGATATGCCAAAGGGGGATACAGATTCTATCTATTTTTCACAGAGATATAAAAGTTGGCAAAGACTTTTCACAAGAACTTAAGCATGTAGTGTAGTCTGTAGATATACATCTAATATACGTTACAAATCACGCACCAATACTATTTGAAATAAGTTTGATAATACAGAATGATAGGTTAAAGCATTGGTACTTTGACATGTATCAGTTAAGAAAAGAGAGAAATCATAAAGAAATAGTTGAGAATCCGATGAATCCGATGAAGATTCTGATGAAGTTAACAGTAGTAAGCAAGAGAAAAGCCAAGATGGAACTAAAAGATTCAAAACTGAGGAATAACCAGCCTTCAAAACTATAACCAATAAACAAAAATAAAGTCCGAAGCTGTAGGAAGCACCCCACTGAAACGAAAGGCAACAAAAACATTCATTTTCCACAGTTTCACACATAAGACATTAATGTTCACAATGGCACATGTGTTTTCATCTGTAAAAAGACTTCATCAGATAAGCTTCCTGTGCTCCCTCCCTCAATTTATACAAGCAGCGATTAAAAAAGTATAATAATATCAACTATTATAAATTGATATTATTAACTATAATAATATCAACAATATCAAATATATCAACTCCGAGATTGTAATTCACTACACTAAAGTGCAGTCTTGGAGTTGATATATTTAAGTAGCAGGGGATGTGGGGGACGCAGACCCCCACAAGGGGAGTTCAGGGGGGCTTGCCCCCTGCTTATACTTTGAGAAGAGTAACATGGTTTCTGTTTTATTTGTTTCAGTATGTACTTGTGCTGGAATATAATAAGTGTCCGTATCCTGTGTGTTTTCAGTATTTTGAGTTTTCAGTATTATGAGTTTTCAGTATTTTGAGCTTTAAAGATTTTGGTCTCATTATTTTGAGTTTAGGTATTTTGAAAGTCAGTATTTTGAAGTGGACCCCTGTAAAATGGCAGTGATAACTATGATTTCAAAAGTAGGTAAGGATCTGACAAATCCTGGCTTATGTACACCAGTATCAGTATTAAATAATGATTATAAATTTTTACTGAGATTATTGCCGAAAGGATGACAAACACACTTCTAAATTTAACTGACCTGAATCAATGTGGTTTTGTAGATGGGAGTCAAACTCTTGACAATATAAACAAAATTATGATGATTCAAGAAAAAAAAACTGAAAGGAAGGGAAAATTATTACTCCTGTTAACCTTGGATGCTGAAAAGGCTTTCAGCAAGCTGCATTGGGAGTATCTCTAATTCCTGAAGCAATTTGGGTTCCCTAAGAAACTAATCACTTCCATTCAGGGGGTATACTTTCAATCAACAGCTAGACTAGAAGGCCTTTATCTCAGGAATGTACTCTTGAAAAAGCATTAATCAAGGATCCTCATTCGTCCTTTACATTTTTTGTGAATTATTTTAGAATCTTTAGCTACACAGATTAGGAGAGTCTAGGATAAAAGGGTATAACTGGGGATCCACAGGGGATAAAATTCCACACTTTGCTGATGATGTGATCCTGTATATTATATAGCTATACAGGGACTTGGGATGTTTATTTAAAATTCTTCAGAGATTTTCAAGTTATTGCAGAGTACAAGATAAACAGGAACAAAATCAAAAGCTATAGTGGTTAATTGTACACCTATGTTTGGATTCATTAAACAATATAATTTTCATGAAGTAATTATAAGATTATTGAATACGATGGCTTTTAGATCGAGATTATAAAATGCTGGTGTGAAAATATCTGTGGTCCTGTTGATATTATACACGAGACAATTTTCTACCAATCAGAAAGTCATATATGAGAAAAGCTTCAAAAAGGGGTTGAGGGAGTTTAGCTGGGAAGGGTAGACTCCTGGATTGAGTTGGGAAAAGTTAATTTCACCACTGGAACAAGATGACTTAGGAATGTCAAATCTCGAAGGATATTATAAACCAACTCGATTAAGACTAGTTTACTTGGCATAATCACAGATGTATGATGCAAATTGGAAACAGTTGATGTTGTGTCAGCCATTACATCTCAAATGCACAGAGACTACATATTTGGATTCAAGCCCAAAGTGTCAGTAAATATAGAATCACAATGACATGCATATACAACATAATGAAAACATTTAAAATGCAGAGAGAAATGAAGATATGAAGTAAGAAATATACCCAGCTGGCTAGTAAAGCCTTTGACACAAAAATGGGAAATGATGAAAGCATGGAGTAGGCATGCAAGACAGCCATAATTTTAACAACAACTGAATGACAGGAAAGGAAAACAATTTAGGTTTTGAGAAGGTGAATTGTTTGGTTTCATGGTTTACTAACCAGATTAAAGGAACTACAGAGAGAGCGAGTGAGCAAGAGAGAATGAATGATGGAAGCAGACAGGTTGCTGTCATTAAAACCAGAGTTATTAAATCTAATTATTGAAGCTGTAAGAGCCTAATGAGTAGATTTTATATGGCATTGCATGATAATTATCAAAATCAATGAGAGAAGATGAAAAAAGAGTAGAAGGGGAAGCTAAATAAAAAATAAGCAATAGAAGAATGGTAGGAGATATAAGCCCCCAGATTTGCTCCCAAATTCAGGCAATTTAAAATATTTGCAAGAAAATGGTTATAGAAATACTTTTCTACACAGGATAAATTAAGTGAGATGTTCCAACAATAGATAATAAATGCTAGAGCTGTAGGCAAGAAGTAAAAGATGAGTAATAGCATATATTTGGTTTTCTCCAGCATTAGGAAGGTTCAAAATAGATCTGAAAGAGATGCTAAGAAAGCTTTTTGGTGGCTCAATTTCTTTAACTCAGGATTATTTTATTTTTGCTGTAGGAATTATTTCAAAATGACATGGAACTTTAATAGGCATTATCAGTTTTGCTGATGCCGGTAGATAAAAATGTAATAACAAGAAAATAGAAAACAGACAAGGCTCTTTGCATATTGATTGTATACAAGATTATGAAATAATTAAACAGTATAGACCTGAAAAGCGCACTTCTCTGGTTAATAATAAGTGGAATGTATGGACCCAGTTGTTAAAAATAAAAGGAGATTAGGGCAGAGTAAAGTGTCAAGAAACACAAGAAAGGATCTGGCTGGAAAACACCCAGGGCTATTAGGCGATAATGCTGGTACAAATGGAGGCAGAACAGATCAGTATGATAGGGAAATGGTTGGATACTAGTGCTGAAAAGTATATAGCAGGTGAAAAACCTTTCTCCCTGTCAAAAAAATTAAAAGAGTTAAATAAATAAATAGACAACCAAACAAGCACATAAATAAATAAATAAATAAAGCTTATGTGTATTTGTTAATACAAATATTAGAGAACTGTAATCCCAAGTATTGGGCAGAGACCAGACCTTAATTTATGGTTTGCATGTAAAAAGAAGAAGAAAATAACATTTTTGGTAAAAATGTTTGCTTAGTATTCGTGAAAGAAGAAAAGGTTATTTTACTAAATCCACAAGAATATATTAGACTGGGGCACTGAACACCTTCAGGCAGACAGACTCCTGAAGAAAACTAGGAATTCTTCTATGTCATAGTCAGCTTTACTTAATGTACACAGAATTCTGAAAACCATACAAGGAGAGAGACATCAGGATGTTGGAAGAAAGTCACCATAAAGGTATGTGGAATGGAACAGAAACAGTATGACCATAAAAAGAGTATCTTGAGTTGTTCTCACTAGAGAGCAAAAGGGGTTATGGAGATATGACAAAGGGGTATTAGATCATATTGAGGGGATAGAAAGGGATCTACCTGATCAAAAAGGTTGGGAAAACAGAGGGAGTGTAGCAGATTGTAATTAGATCTGCAAAAGTACTTGCATTCATGAAGCAGACTACTAGATTAGGCTGTGATGAGAGAATACACACTGATAAGAAAGAAGAGTATACAAGGCAACATAATGATGAATGGAAGATGTATGGGGATGTTGAGTGGTGGTCTCCATCTGTATTTATGCAAATGCTAAATGCAGTTTACTTAATCACTGTTCATTCAAAAATTAAAAGTTCCAGATAAATTCTATAAACAAATAAAACACAAAGAAATAGTCTATTAGGATTCACTATAATATTAAGTAGATACAAAGTACTATGTGAAAGCTGTAGACTTCATATAACTTCATATATACTCAGATATTATGGAGGGACATGGCTATGTTCAGTAATGTTTGAAACACTTAAGGCAAGTGGAGGACCGTGCAGCCTTTATTATTAATATTTAAAAATGAAAGGGCTCTATTATGTCTTATATAGGGCTGTCCTTATTTACATATTATTTACATATTGTGATGTTTTCATTAAAGAGTGGAAATAGGGAGATAGTAAAGCCTAAAAACTAGGAGACACAACAAGGAAGGAGATGCAGAAGGAACACATTGACTGGGATGTGCTACAGGACTTGGGAGACAAGGAGCACCATGTTTTTGCTTAGGGAATAGACCCCCATATTTGTTTCAAATATTTTTTATATAAGAGGGTATTGTCAGTGGGGAATAGGTAAGAGGGCATAGGAGAAAGGATAATGGAAGGATGGCTGAGGAAATGCCAGCAGGAGTCCCAGTCCACAGAACCTCAAATGTTTCCACTGACAGATGGTAGAGTGGAGGGCCCGGATGTTGGAGGGAAAGAGCTTGTGGTGGTTTTGTGGTTGACACCAACTGGGACAGTGTGTTTTGAATACTCCAAAAGAGCTTTGGACTGGCTGAATCTCTCTATCCATGACCTCCTCCAGCATGTTTTTAACCAAGTTTCGAAGTCACTGTTCAGTGAGGTTTGCCAGGTTGCCACATGCCAAGATGCCTACAGGACCAGTTCCATCACTCCAACCCTGCAAGCGCATTCTGGGATTTGCAGAGGGTGAGATCTCCCTAACACGGGAGGTACATGCCTGAGTCACTGCAGAGGATTTTGAATCTATAAAAAATTTAACATAAATGGTAGAGAATAAAAACAATTAAGGGCAAAGACATGCATTATTAAAATAATAAAAACAGAGAAAAATGAGGGAATTAGGAGAGATGAAACAGAATATACCCACAATAAATTCTCACATCATGTTATACAGCATTCAGTTCCTTAGTATAAAACATTGTTATTTTAGAAATCTTTATAGAAGTAAAACAGAATGCACAGGAAGTGCATATGCAGACTTTTCCAATGAAATTTTATGAGAAGTGCTTATGCATACTTGACAGGAGGGTGTATTACTATCAGGTTCTGCTGGAGTTTACATGTTGCAACTACTACACAAACATAACTATTATATTTGTGCAAGATATGCATTTGTTTGCAATATTGCAAGAAAGTACCCTTTATAAATACTTACATCTTATAAAATGAGTTAAAGACAGAATATTGCACTTATACACTGACACATCTCTCACTTTTGCTTGCAGTACTGTAGTACTGTACAGAATGCACTCTAGTACTTCAGTTAACATACTCTATACATCTTCCCTATATATATATATATATATATATATATATATATATATATATATATGTATGTATATGGGTCTACTTCATATGATCGAAAGCTCATATGATCGACACTCATTTCACCGACACCAAAACACCTAAAGCTCAAAACTGAAAACTCATTTGGTCGAAACTCATAACTTTGGCACATGAAATTCAAAACATTATGCCCTTTCCCCACTGTAGCGCAACCCTGGAGTTAGAATAAATAGTTAGGGGGGTGTGGGGGCACAGCCCCCCACATTGCAGGGTGTGGGGGTGGAGCCCTCTACATTATTTAGATAAATATTGTCATTTTTGTTATAACTATCCACGTGTATGTTTAAAATTTATTATGTATGTCGGGGGCTTCACCCCCCACATCCCCCAATGTGGGGGGCTGTGCCCCCCACACACCCCCTATCTATTTATTCTAACTCCAGGGTTGCACTACAGTGGGGAAAGGGCATGATACTTTGAATTTCTTGTGTCAATGTTCTGAGTTTCGACCAAATGAGTTTTCGGTGTTTTGAGCTTTAGGTGTTTTGGTCTCTCTGAAAAGTTTGTCGATCATATGAGCTTTTGATCATATGAAGTAGACCCATATAAATATATATATATATACATATATATATATGTATATATATATATATATATATATATATATATATATATATATATATATATATATATATATATATATATATATATATATATATATATATATATATATATATATATATATATATATATATATATATATATATATATATATATATATATATATATATATATATATATATATATATATATATATATATATATATATATATATATATACATATATATATATATATATATATATGTTTGTGTGTGTATTAATAAAACCAGTTAAACACTTTATTTATGCTTACCAGCTTCTTCATTTAGTCTGGTTGTTCATATTTCCTGCTGTCTCCTGTTGTAGGAAATTTCTTACTCATACAAACAATCTAAAGAGAAGACATATGACAATTCTTGTTTACTTGTATTTCATCTCTTTTCCCTTAACATTACATATAAGACTAGTACTTATTTGCAAGGCATTCCATTCACTGAAGTATTTGCTTAGTATTATTTTGTTGAAATCTGTATTACTATCAGAACTTTCATATCTTGCCAACATTCCCTTTACTGCAAGTTATAAACAAAGTGATAATCTTTGGTGGAATTTTTTTTTAAATATAATGCTTTGCATGTAACAGTCTGTGAACTGTGTTCAGCCAGAAGGAGCACACACACACACACACACACACACACACACACACACACACACACACACACACACACACACACAAAATGTAGCAAGTCTTTGAAGTTTTCATTTCCTTCTACAAAAGTGTGTGATTTGTTAGTTTTCTTTCTTACGAACTCTAAGCATATAAGGGGATGATTTTATACAGAAGTAATCACACTGGTCATTTCTCAGTAAAGTATGTGCTGGACATTCACTTGACACTGCAATCCCACCCTGTCTACCAACCTCCACTCTGACTAGGGCATGGTGCCTGAATGATTTCAGCCATCTTTTATATGAGTAAATATTGTGGAACAAATTACTATCTTTTACAATTTTTATACTAATAAATAATTTTCTTTCGTACACAAACTGCATGTAATTTAACTAAGTTAATTCAATACTAAATGAAACGTGGAAATACAAACATTTTTATTTTTTTTCTGTATAAATACAGAAAGCAAATATTTATTTACAGACATATCTGCAGACTATTATTTTATTTATTCATATGTTACATTTGAATTTATGCAATTATGTTAGCCTATGTTGAATATTACCCCCCCCAATTAATACTTGCTATATAACTTTGGCCTTCTCCCATTACTTGGTCAACCCTCTCAGCCAGCTGTTCAGACCTATGCTTCTGTAAGTCATTGTACCTGTAATGGTGTTGTTGGCCAGAGTGGGTGATCCCTGTGAGGGATGAGATGTGCTCATGCAACTCTTTCCAGATGTCATTTTTTCCACTCACTCCTGCTAGTGTATGACTGAATCTTATCCAGATATGACTCCCTAAGAAGGTGGACTATTATCATGGTATCCTTGTCTTACCAGCTTGGATTGTCACCTCTTACTTTCACAGGTACTGCTATCATTCAAAATGCCAGAACAAGAATGAAGAAAGTATATGCAAGCCTGTGGTTCACAGGTTTACAGCCACTCCCTCTTGAGTGTGACATCACCTTAACCCAAACGCAGTTAACCAGCAGGGGCATGACACAAGGTACTGTTGTTGGTTTAACAAAAACTGATTTGTCACCAACATATTTTTAAGGAATACATTTATGTTTCATTTATATGGTGACTGAAAAACAGTAGGCAATCATCCGATTTTTGCATTATTTACAATTGGTGGACAATGCCTTTGCTATCTTTTTGGAGTATTACACCAGAATGTCATTTATTAATGCTGTAGACTATAGTTATTCTTTGGGAGGGTGGTGCTTTGCAGAAATACATATTCCTATGTATGTTATGACCAACTTTTATTAAATGTTGAGTGGTTTAAAGTGAGAAGATGTGGCAGATGATGTTAGATGGGTCGAGATTACAATTTATGGTTGTGCAGACAGTCAAACATATCACTCCATTTTGATTTTTTTCTAAATATATTCAGCTTTGAACACTTCTAAGGTTACTCAAAGAATGCTGGAGACTGCTGTAGACTCAGCCACTTTCCACAGCATGTTTGCATGAACTTGGAACTGTGTTCATGGGCAGTCAAGAAATGACTTACATGCATAAGTGACTGAACATGTTTGGTATTACTCAGATTCACAGAGCTAAGCATAAAAGAAGGTAATTTGCATATAAAACATGTAAATGGACTTCCTGAATTTATGTGAAATAGTTTAACACCCCCATATTAAATTATTATTACTCGAGTTAGGCAGCAAATGACTTAGGAAACCATGGACGTCTTAAAGTAAGGAAAAATAAAAATATTGAAATGTAATACGAAATACTTCAAAATGATGTAAAATTAGAGTTACCTTGAAAAAATGTTTATTTTACTGATATGATGGGAATATTTTCATGGCTTTAGTGAATAGCATAAAGCTATCATTTGCAAATGGAAAATCATTATAGCAGCAGTGGAATCGATTAATAATCAAGAGAAAAGTCATACTTTTGTGTAATTTACTGATTGTGCATATATACGTGTCTTAGCTGTAAAGTATTGATGTAGTAAGGCTGTGTTGTTGACTGAACATACAGTTCTTACTTGAAGATTTCTGAATGTCACTGAAGAATGAAAAATGACAGTATTATGAATACATGAAAATGGTAGGGGACAGGCGAGGCATGAATCTGTTAAAAATGTGATTGCTTTACTGTTCTGAATGTATTAATGATACTGCAACTGTTAGCATAGTACAACTTTAATTGGCTGGATGAAGATTTTGCGAGTATGTATATAATTATGGGGTTTGTGATAACTTTTTATAGCATGATAGCAGGCAGGCATGGTCATTGTTGAGTTGTTTGACTGATGATTATATCAACATTTTTTTTGTGTATGGCTACAGCATTTTTTCATATGTGGTAATAATGCAAAACAAGGGGTCAAGGCACAGAAAGGATAACGTTATACATGAGGAAAATTGCATGTTCTCATGGCAGACCGTAGGACATATGTGAAATGTCTGTTTAGTAAGGGAGGCCCAAACAATCTAAGAGAACAAAAAAACTGGAATTAAGTTGCCCCGGACAGTAATGCAGTGGGTGGCAGACACCAAACATTAACACAGTGCAAGAAGAGGATAAATAATATGGTAGGTTGTGCTAGAAGCAAGGTGATGCAGAATGCAATTGTCTGTACCAGTACTGTGTGGAGGGCCTCCAACAATTATTCCAATAACACCAGATGAGGAACACCTGTTTTCTATCTGTATGGATGACTGTGACACAGATGATGGCACTGAAATAATCAGAGGTGGGGTGGACACTGGCTATTACCAATATATGTAGCAGCAACACTCATCTGCTCAGGGAGACTGGTTTAAAAACAGTAACATATATTTATAACAGTGAATTGAATGCTGACAAGGAATGATTACATTAAACACATGACAATTACAATTAGCAGGTGACCCTTCTACATCTACTCAGAATGACATTGAAGGCAATGTGCACAGTGAATGTCCCCCACACCTCCTTAATTAGCATGTGGTAGTGTGTGCTATTTATTTATCAGTAATAATGTTTCAAATCATTTCTACAGGGTCAGCAGGAGAAAATAACAGTTCCACTATACCAATGAAATTTGAGGATATCAGCAGCATAATGTATGTTGAAGGAGGTGATGATGATGATGTAGTTATATTTATGAGGCAGCCTGCGGAAGGTGGCATACAGTCCCCAAGTTTAATGGCAGGAGTCACACCCCACATTTTAGTAACTGCAGGAAGTGACAGTGCATCACATCAAGCACATGCTGACATTATACTCACACTTGTGCTGGAGGAGAACTCATGCACCTCTACACCAGTATCTCCACACAAGAAGAACACTTCCAGGATAATGGCAAATATTCACAGGTAACAGTGTCCACAGTGACACCTTTACAAAGGGAAGACAGGCTCAGGAATTTGTTACAGTTAACCCAGGAAACAAGTAAAACATTGGCTGCCCAGAAGCAAATGTGCTGTGACATTGTTGGGGCCCAGAGCACTGCCACAGAGTGCCAGCTGGAAATAGTCAAAACCCTTCAGGCATGAGGATTTTCAGCACTACTTGGAAATGACAGAGTAATGATAATGGCATGATGACACTGATGCATAGTATGGTGGCACACCTAGCATCCTTGGCCACCTCTATTTGACACCAGTTAGGATTTGACTAAAGCAGAAGTCAGTCAAGGAAAGGGAAGAGGACAGGGTACTCTACAAATGTGGAGCAGATCACATGACATTACAAATGCTTATTAATATAGTACTGTAATTAATTGGGGGAGACCAAGCACAACAGCTTTCAAGTGGACCACATTAGCATTCAACACCACCTAACAAAATCTCTCATTCAAGGTCCTGATCATGTTCCCACAGTACTGTCAGATCAGTGTCGGCGGAATCACCTGCATCAAGTAAGTCATGACATCAGACCAACTCACCACCCATTTCTCATGACGGCCACTCTTCAAAATCACATTCACTATCACCTAGCCTATCTGTAGGAGATACCTATAACACATTTGACCTTGACCTATTGTGCTTCAAGTGTAACACTTCTGTTACTTACAATTTGACATTCATAAACATTGGTCAATGTTTAACTCAAAAGGGAATAAGTTATTAAAAAGGGGGGCAGGGCTTAGGACAATTTTCAGCTGTATGCATTTCATTGCTGTAATGGTTCTCCTTAAAACATCATGGAATGTGAAAACAAATCTGTATGTCTTAATGTATGATTGTAGTCATTACCACCAATGCTTTATACACTATCATTCTTGCAGGAGGCAGATACCTACAACTTAAAAGTAGTAATACAAACGTTTTCAAACAACAATAATGAAAAAACTATACAGTAAAATGAAAATTCTGCCATGTAAAGAAACACTGCTGCTATTTCACCCTCACTTCTGCACAAATGGTATTTTTTCTCTGAAGTCATAAATTATTGTGTACAACAAAATAAAATATTCTGACAACATAGCTTAAACTGAGAAAACAGTGCATACTATAAAAAGTATATGTTTTTCATTCAAATACAAGGTATGAACTTTTGTTAAACTCTGAATTAACCATTTTTACTAATTGTACCACTTGAGGACATTCAGTACATTTATACTCAGGTACACTACCTCAGTAAAATTTATTGTGCTAAACAGTTACAATGTGATTATTACTTGTATGACATCTTACAACATCACCAAACAGGAGTCAGTGAGCACTCCGGCATGACTTTTACAAAAAACTATACAAGTACATGTCCTGAAATAAAAAATAACAAAAGTAATAATTTAACTCTTTCAACCCTATAGTGCCATTTCTGTAAATTCATGCTCTGTGCCTACACCACGACTGCCATTAAACTTATTCTGTGCACCACACCCAGAGATCCATAGTGCCCTCATAACTTTAGTCTCAGTGTGGACTGTCTTTGCAGAGTTAATACATGCTCAAATATGGTCATCCAGTGCTGCATTTGTTTATTTGTAAAATACTATAAAAAAGAAATAGTGCTTCCATAGCGAAAAAGTAAGCATAACATATTTTAAATGCATGTGCCACTGCTTATTTAAATGCATGTTCAGTGCATCACTCTCCTGCAGAACTCTTAATTGCTCCTTTGTTCATAACATCCTTAACACTTTTGCTACCACATTATCGTCACACTTCAAATGTTTATGTGCTAAATTTCTCTAAATTAACATTTAATTTTAGTGATCATTTGAACTCTCTTCATCTCTTGGGACCTGCTTCCTTTACAAATTGATATGGCAATCCATTTGGCTCCTGAAGCATGATGTCAGACATCACACTGCAGTAATCAACCAGATGTCTGGAATTCTGCTCCTGTTATTTGTTTGGGGGGGGTCCTTTTCTGCACACACCACAATAAAATATGGGTTGGATCCTGCACTTCTGTCTTTTTTATTCTCTTGTACTTTGTTTACTTTGGAGAGTTGTTGGAATGGTGGACATTCTTCAACAGTAATGTTGGTGCAGTGCCTTTATTTTCCGTCTGTGATATATTAATTTTGGTGTCCTTTCTGTCACACAGTGAGTGTCTTCCCAAAACAAAGGCTGTAAATTAGAGACAAGATAAATGGATATATATGTTCACAGGCAATTGCAAGTTGGGAGCTATTATTAACTCCCCAAGTGATGTTGACATCCTACAGAATGCCCTCACTGTGACCAACGACCGGTGTCAGAAACATGACCTTAAGCTCAATGCCAAAAAATGTGTCCTCATCCCCTTTGGGAAAAACCCAGTTCCCATGAATTACCACATTGATGGTAGTGCACTGAACACAGAAGATGTTATAAGAGATCTGGGAATGCAGGTTGACAGCAACCTCTCTTTTGATCACCACATTGCCACTGTGGTCAGAAAGTCCTTCTATGTGTCACATCTCATTACTAAAGGTTTTGCATCCAGAAAGAAAGAGGTCATTGTCACCCTCTACTCTTCCCTCATTAGGTCAATCATCGAGGACAATGCCCCATTTGGCATGTAGCTCACTAGACACCTGCAACAACTGAAGAGGCCGCAAAAGTACTCACAAAGAGGATCCTGGGCCTTAAACACTTGTCCTATATGGGCAGACTCAAACAACTCCAACTATTCTGTTTCATATCACCTACTTAGAGGCGATCTCTGCTTGACTTACAAAGTCATGTCTGACCCAGCTCTGTTAGAAATGCTACATCTAAAGAAATCTCAATCCCTCCATACCACATGCTCCAGAGACCTCAACCTCATTACCACAATTAACAGAACATGCTGGAGGGACAAGTTCATAACCCAGACACTGCCCATGCTATGGAACAGACTTTCCATACATGTCAAGCAGAGCACCTCGCTGATGCTCTTCAAGAGAAATCTTGATGAGTGGATGGGAAACAGAAAATTTACCCCAGGGATAACACCAGTGGCTCTACTCGACAGAGGCACTGGGAACTAAGGTCGGGTGGCACTATGCCAGGGTAATTCTATGGCTAGGCTTGTAAAAGGGCCATTAGCCTAGTACACACCTATGAACCTATGAACATATTGTTCACTTATTCATTAAAGATATCTGTGTCTCAATGCTATATCTCATTTGACATGATGCTATAAATTCACAGAGAGTACAGACATCTGGTGTCTGATGCAAACAATCGCAGACTTGCTCTTTCAATTAGATGGCTTAGTACCATGGCTTAAGGAAAATCACATGGAATTTAAGTGCAGGGTCATGTATGTCATAAAAGAAAAGCACCATTATCCATACATGGTCAATATTTAAACACAGTTGCCACCTGCAAGGACTCAGTATTGTAGTATCCAAAGAGTTACATTTTAATGCACAAGGACAACATATTTGTAAAAAATAAAAAAAAAAAAGCATATGCCATTACATGACCAATGTTCTGCACATAAGTTTAAAGATGTCTTGTGTTTATATGAACTTATGTAGCAATAATTATAGAATGTAGACCTCAGTTCTGTATATTAATAAACAGGAAAGACTCCAGCTGTTTTTCAAACAAAATATCAATACTATATCAAGTATCTGCAGGAACTGAAGTTAATTTCAGTGAGCTCTACACTATTAAGAGGAGACCTTATAATGACTTTTGTAAGCCTTCAGAATATCTATGTTGGTACATTCTTGAGTATGTCACCTATAAAACATAACTTTAATTTTCAGTGATATCTTGTTCCTGCATGCACATGAGGCAAAATCCAAACTTAATAAAGTCTTTCATGTAAGAGTTGCAAAGTTGTATAATAGACTCACTAATGAATATATAACAACTACTTCAATGTAGGACTTCAAAAATAAGACTTGACAACTTTTTTGATACTAGGGACAAGTCACAGACCCTTCAGTGACCTTATATAAGGCCATGAATCTAAGCCTTAAAACTTGAACTTAATTCTCTTTTGTCACTCTGAAATTGCTCATCATACTGGGGTCTTCATTGCTTAGATTTTTTTCAGTTCTTGTACTCACATGTATTATGTTATATAATGCCCACTTTACACCCACCTGTATTATGATATAATGCCCACTTTACACCCACCTGTATTATGTTATATAATGCCCACTTTACATCCACCTGTATTATGTTATATAATGCCCACTTTACACCTACCTGCATTATGTTATATAATGCCCACTTTACACCCACCTGTATTATGTTATATAATGCCCACTTTACACCCACCTGTATTATGTTACATAATGCCCACTTTACACCCACCTGTGTTATGCTATATAATGCCCACTTTACACCCACACTTAGAGCTCAGACTTGGTTTGGAATCTTGAACTTATTTATTACCAAAACCCCTCCAGTTGTTCTGGCATTACTTTAAATGCAGAATGTGAAATAGAGATTTAACAATGTGCAGCTCTCGTTCTCTTATCACACAGCACAGCTTTTGTCCATCAAATGAATTTGTCATTGAACTTGTCAAAACTCCTAATGAAATGTTTTTCACAGAGTATAACATTTTTGAGCTGGATACTTGTCAAATAGATTTCACCATAGTTGGTTTAGACAACAGGGATGTGTGGAATTGTTGTGATTACTGACAGGCACTGTTAGTAAATGTGGATGTTAGTGCACTTAAGTGGTGGCTGCACTTATGCCTTTTTTTTTTTTACTTTTTGACAATATGTAATAGACACAGAGTTATAATAAATACATAGGGGTTGTGGCACAGCACCATCACTGTGTGTGGAAAAAAGATGCATTTTATTTATTTAGGATGTTTGTTTTCTAGATTTTTTTCAGGACATTTTAATTAATTTAATGCTTTGGTAGATTCCTTTATACTATTATATATAATTATAATAATATATTATATTATATTTATTATATTATATATAATTATTCCTTTAGGCAGCAATCTACCTAACACCGAATGCGTGATAAGCGACCTTGGGACCCAGGTGGACAGTAGTCTCTCCTTTTATAGTCACATTGCCACGGTAGTCAGGAAGTCCTTCTATGTGGAACACCTCATCATAAAAGGGTTCTCATCCAGGAAAAAAGAGGTCATTGTTCTCCTCTACTCGTCACTCATTAGACCCATTATAGAGTACAACGCCCCTTTTGGAATGTACCTCACAAGAAATCTGCAGCAGCTGGAAAGGCCACAGAAGTACCTCACAAAGAGGATTACTGGCCTCAAACAAATGCCCTACACTGACCGCCTCAAAAAACTCCAGCTTTACTCCATAGCATATCGCCTACTCCGAGGTGATCTCTGCCTAACATATAAAGCTATGTCAAACCCAGAGCTGCTGGACATGCTACACCTAAAGAAATCCCAATCCCTCCGAGCTACACACTCTAGGGACCTAAACCTTGTCACCACAATAAACAGGACATGCTGGAGGGATAGATTCCTGTCCCAGAGACTTCCTATACTCTGGAACACGCTACCTATCTATGTCAAGCAAAGTTCTTCATTAGCACTCTTCAAGAAAAATCTTGATGAGTGGATGGGAAATAGGAAATACACCCTGGGGATCACTTCTGTGTCTCTGCTGGACAGTGGCACAGGAAAATAACTTTCTTGGGTGGTGTAAGCTATGGAACCTTGCTGGCTAGGCTTATGTAGGCCCTTGGGCCGATAGCCTAGTACCTACCTATGAACCTATGAACCTATAGGTGAATTACACTTCATGATTTATAAGTTACTGATTTTGTGTCAGTAATTAAAACTAGTCCCAAGTGAACAGGTTCCACTATGAGTGGATGAAACTGAATGCACCAAGTATTGGAATCACCAACTGCATTCACTGAAAACCAGCCAAAACAGACTTTTTAAGTGTTTTTTGCTGGGGGAAAAGCACCCCTGCACCCAGTGATGAGGCCATAATCACACCAACATGATGAAGGCAGAAATTATACCAACTCCACAATCACACCAACTCAATGCAGGGAGAAATTCCCACATTTCCAAAGGAGGAACTGCAGTTATTGGCGGATTGAACTTCAAGCAGTTGAAGCTTGTGAGTTCAATCTTTGTCCACCAGTAGGATAACAAATTAAATCACATGGCACTGAAAGTAGATAGCATGAAAAATATACATGACTGCAGGCACATGGGCATATTCATACACACGTGCATGCATCCACTGCAGACATAGCCCCCGTACCCACTCCTTTCATAAATATTGTTATTCTGAGAAAATTAAATGCTGACACTCAAAGGTAACTAAGATATCCATACCATGCTTAAATTATGCTCTTCAATATTTTAAATGCATACAATTTATGCTGCAATAATTAATGCTTCATTTCTCTTCTCTGGGGAGTGTGTATTACACTGATTGCTTTTTACTAGTGACTCCGTGTGCTCTAGCACTCTTTGCATGCTCTCACATTGAAACACAATGGCTCTCACAATGAAACAATAACAGAAGTCACAATCTCATTTTAATTTAGTTGATGGTCTTTGATACATATCAAGTTTATTCAATGTCCCATTTAGGAAATAATAATTGCTAACATTTCTGTCTTGTACAGATTTTTTATGAATTAATTTATGTCATGACTTTTTCTCAATAGAATAAAAGAAATTAATAATGTAATTCAGAATTAATATAATTTCCATGATCTTTAATAAGGTCTATTATGCTGTTATCATACTTCCCAAATACCATTATTTCTTTTTATTTAATTTTACCTTCATCTGTTGAAATTATCCATCAAATCAAAAACATTTTCAAGTCCTTTAGCTAGTAAAGCATTTTGCATGGTTTGGTAGATGTCACTTAGGGACAAAACCAAGATCCAGAGGTCAGTAGTTGCCTAGAAGTATTGCTGCATTCATATGCATAGCTTTTGTCCAGTATTATCAACTAATATTTTTCTAGTGAGTTTAAAATTGTATTTTATTTCATGATGTCTCCTTCTACAAACAATTTCAAACAAGTTTTCATAATGCAACACATTTGTCATATTTATCATAGTATAACAAATCACCTTCCATATTTAAAGACATTAGTGATATTCCATTACCACGGATTCAGCAATATGTAAATCAGTTTATTCAACTGTTTTTTTCTAAACAAATCAGATGGAAAAAGTGATTGGATACTAATTGCAGCATCCATATTAATTGCATTTACTCTAAATGGCAACTCAAACATTTTCAATGTTAAATTGCTATACTAGTGGTAACATTGATTCATTCTCTGTTTACCTGCTTATTCGGATCAGAGCTGTGAAGAAATAGTATTTAACCATTCAGCTGATACAAGGCAGAGAAACAAGTATTTTATGCAGTGTTAGCCAATTGCAGCCAGATGGTAACACATTCATTTAAATTTAGTACTAACTTAAAGAATTAAGAAAATGCCATTTTTTTTAAACAATTCAACTATATAATCCTAAAATATTTTTTATAGAACAGACTGTCCCTGCTGGAACTTAAACTTAAATATTCCTATGATCATGGTTTCTAGAGGTCAGTTCAAGGAATAAGATGAGGAATTACTTCAACCTCTGAATGATTCTCATATAAAATTAAAAGTTCATTCAAAATTTTGACAAATATAGATTGCATAACTAATACCTTAAACAAAAAAGAGAAATGTAAATGCATGAATATTTTACAAAAAAAAAAAAAAAACATTTGATAGCATCACACATTCATTGACACTAAAAAGCTTATAGATGTATAAGATATGCCCTGCATCAATCAATTACATTGTAGTGACTATGGAATGGTTACAAAACCCTTTGCAGCTAAGTCATAACAACGAGCAAATTATTATCCTAGGGATTACAATTCAAATGGGTGATTATTTGTCACCACCACTGTTTTATCTTGCCCTTAACCCATTAGACTATGTTTACAGTTTAACTCCCTATTCAACTTTGATTAAAGACATCTCATCTACTTTTTGTGGAAGATTTAAAATTGTATAGTTTATCACATGATTCTGAAAACATAAATGCAAATGATTAAAACTTTCTCAGATGATATAAGAATGATATCTGGTGTTGAGAACAGTGCAAAAGCAACATTAATGAATGGAAAGCTGCAGCACCAAGAGAATATTAACCTTGGAGAGTAATGTGATGTAAAGGAACATGAGCAGGAAGGAGTGTTTAAATATTTGGGAATAGATGAAGGGTCATTCATAAAACTAAATAAATGAGAATAAATCTCAGTAAGAATACTTTAGGAGACTAAAACTAATATTGAAAACTGCCTTGACAGTGAAGAATAAAGTCCAAGCTGTAAATCAAGTTGATCTTCCTGTTTTGACATACAGCTTTAGAATAATTGACTTACTCCAAACAGCACTGAATCAGTTGGTCAAGAAAACAAGAAAAATGCATCACTCCTGTCAAATGATATATAAAAATCTGTGCATTCTAAGACTAAATAGTTCTCACTCAGAAGAAGGTATGGGCTTCTTCAAAATTAGCTACATGTGTAGATGTACCTTAGTGGGACTGCATACATATTTGCTGACCTCACCAGATCCAAACATAGTGAAAGTCTAAAGCACAAAGAGAGGAATTCTAAGGTTACATTATTGTCTTTTCAGCAGAAGCATTTTGTAGCAAAGTGGGAATGGTAATCAAACCAGAAGTAGACAAAAATTAGACAACAAAGGAAAAAAAAAGAATATAAAGAAACGGACCAGAAGAAAATGAAAGAAAATTTGAAAGTCCATATATATTGTGGCAAGTGTTGAAAATGTTTAGAACATCCTCATGTTTCCCAAGATTTGATACATGAATAGCAAAGAAAAGGTGAATTTAAACCAAAAGATGAAAGGCTAATAATGTCATCTGAAGATTGTGGGTCACACACACATTGCTTTACAAAACCTATAGAAAAAGTAGAAGAAACAGACAAAATTCAAGTTCTGTAGAACAGAACTGGAAACAGATGCACATCTTGTGCCTAGGCATGATACACTCATGGCTGAAGGTCTATTTACTGAAAGGCAATAATGTGGAAACACTGTTGCATTTAGGATTGTGCAACACTGCAATATAGAAGTTGCTGAGAAGCATTAGAAATCTGAACCATTATTAACTTTCAATATAATAGCCTAGTACCATTACCCAGGGAAATATGCAATAACCACACCCATATCATAAGAAGACACAAGTCCAAGTACATATTATTCCTAAAGCCCTATACCTCCTCTAAATGTAGATTACAGAGTTTTTGAATCCGTATTCACTGAAAGGATAACATGTTCTTGTGATCATTAATAAATGAAGATAAAACTAGAGTCATAGTTAACAGAAACCAAGAGTAATAGCCTTAGTTGAATATTCGTATGATAAAAAAAAATTCTTGATATTGTAAAGACGTTTTATTCTTTACATTGGCAGCAAATGAGTTAGAATTTTTTTTAGTTTCCCAGAATATTTATCTATTAATGAAAACATTATATTCTAACAACCATGTTAAATCTGCAGGATTTAATAAAACAAGAATGCTTATTATCTCTAATTTTATTTGCACCACCTAAGGAGCCATTGGTAGATGCAGTATGGTAAAATCCTTATAGCAAAGGTTTTACTTTAATGATAATTCAAAATTATTAATATTGGCTGATGACACATTATTGACACTATCAAACATTACATTTTCAATAAGACATTAGATACCACACTAAAATCTTTAAAAGTATTCATGCCAAATTTAATAAATGCATATTAAATAAAAACATGATTATAGCTTGGATAGCAATTATAATTATAAATGGAATTTTATTCAACTAAATATTTAGAAAGTGTTGATAAAACTATTTTACTATTAAAATATAATATATAAGGCATACTATTGCTTTATCTCCAGTAAAAATCATATTAAACTAAGTACATTTTTCCTTTTTTTAGTATCCAAGTAATCCAAGAAAAGCTTTCAAAACTCATATTAGAATATTAAAAATGGGGGTATAGACTTAAGAGTTGTTGACTTATACACTGTGAGTTCCATATTTAAAGTCATTATTCATTAGCTAGGCACTTCCTATAAACATTTATGAAATAATAAAACAATTAAAATTGTTGATCCATACATAAAAAATAGATAATAAAGTATAGCTACTGATAGACCGTTTCTAATATAACTTACACATCTCATTTAAAAATATGTTATATATAAACAACCACTTATAAATCCCCCCTCTATCTTCCTTCTGTGCCACACTGATATTAAATGAAGGAGTATATTTAAATAAAATGATGATTTAGAAAGATAAAAACTTTGTAATTTGGTATAATTATTTAGTTAATACAAAACTAATACCAGAAAGGAATATATTAAATAAATATAAGCTACGAACTGATGATTGGTCTAATTCTTAATATATATATATATATTGAATTTTATTATTATATAAATGCAAAGATACTCCAATAATAATTTAGAAAACATAAAAAATGAATATTTTTCATCAGCATCATGTAATAAAGACACCTAAGCCAATTTTACATAATGAATATATAATATTTTGATAAATTACAAGTAATGAATACAAGTTTTATTTTTAAACTCATTAGCCCACAATAATTATTTTGATTTTTTCAGGGTAAGATGAAACTTTTAATTCTAATATTAGTTGCAAAAACTAACTTTTCTCCCTTGTGGAAGGTTTTACATGGATGTTCAGCCATTTTGCATTTTATATCACATACAGGATAATGAGTAATAAAAAAGAATAGTGAAGCATATTGGGTATGCAACATACAAATTACAAAAGAGTGGAAACATTTCTTTTTATGTATTTATATATCATCTGAGGTTTGGAATAACACTGAGTCATTTTACAGTCATTGTGCTTGAATCTTTTGACAGTGAAATTTTTAAGAAAGCATTAGAGAGTTAAAAGTAATAAGTAATATGCTACCCCACTAATTATATTTTTTGCAAAACTATATTAATAAAAAGGTACAGGACAAGTGTCATTGGTACAAATCATTCTATAGCCTGATGTATTCATGAATCTCATGTGGTTAATGCACAAGGAATTTAAGTCTATAAATGTATAGAAAGTCAGGGCTGTCATTATACATACAATTCTTGACTCTGATGTGTTCCTAAATACTTTGCACAGTATGTTTAAGTAGATAGCTTGCATTATAGCACATAACGTGGGTGTGGGCTAAGAGTATGACAATGAAAACACATCTATCATCAGAATGGTGACCATCTCTCCCTCTCTTCCACTTTCATATGTTTTTTGTTAAAGTAGGGACAACAGGAACTGGCTGATAATTGACAGTAAGGAGTAAATAAATAAATAAATAAATAAATAGTTTTCTGAAAAATGATATTACACTGATTTATTCTAATGCTTACTTAACTCCAGCTGAAAGATGTATTTTATCTCAGAACACTGCCTATAATCATACCTCTCAACTTCTTAGAGCAAAAAAAAATCTGGACAAAGCCTAAAATGATGGGGGGGACAAATAGGGACAGATTTTAAATATTGCTCTTACAAACTTAGAAAGTTGATAGAATAATAGGTTTTGCATTAGCATGAATTTTCTGAAGGATGTGGAGATAAA
This sequence comes from Protopterus annectens, assembly GCF_019279795.1. Lineage (NCBI taxonomy): Eukaryota > Metazoa > Chordata > Ceratodontiformes > Protopteridae > Protopterus > Protopterus annectens. Next base: position 153,732,749 of record NC_056728.1, on the reverse strand, counting down.
CTCAAATATTTGTCATTATTTAATGCCTTTAATCCTCAGCTATTTATCAGAAAAGTACAGATTTTAGGAGGAACACACCAAAAATGTGAGGCAAAAATCTGGACATTCTGCAAAAATCTGTACAGTTGAGTGGTGATATATTCATCTTTGACAGTCCTGATGCCAATATATTACAGATTTTTTGATACTGTTCACCTTTTCCAGAATTACAGAAATTCAGTAAAAATCATCTTAAATCTTTTATAGACACCTTTAATAAATTATCACTTTAGAGACAGGCAAACATACACTACTAGAAAAGAAAACAAACCATATTTTTTCATTTGCATACATAATATGTATATCACATTTGTTTTCTTTCTTTATAACTATCATCAGTCCAGCATTACATAAATTGCATAGTTCCTGCTTACCTTTAAACCTCACTCTTCCTCTTTCTGATCATTATTATGCATGTTTGGTTTCTACAGTTTCCATTTATTTATATGTAATTTGTTCCTTCAATTTTCTAATCATCCCTCTTTCAGTTATTTTATCTGTTTTACAATATTCAGTACTTCAGTTGGTTTAGACTTTTTTTTATTTCCTAATAATTGATTTTTTTGCAGACAGCAGAATTAAACTTAACAAGACGTAACTATGTCTAGGCAATTCTGGTCCCCTGTCCCAGTTGAAAAGAATCATCTCCTTAGATGATGCCATTTGCTTACCAAATATTTCATACAGACTACTGTGTTGGGAATTTTTTAAATCTGCCAACTAATTACACTGCCAGTTCCCTCTTTTTTCCCTATCACACCTTCAGCATTTGCTATCTACCTGAAAAAAATTATTTTATGTCTGCCTGGGGTACAAAAATACCCTGCAAACACATCCAAGCAAAAATCCTAAAACTTCTGGAATTTGTTGCATACTAGGGAGTTTTATATATATATATATATATATATATATATATATATATATATATATATATATATATGTCCTGCCATTGTTCCCTGGTAAATTGCTTTCCAGTCTGCCTTCCCAGTCTTTCCTAAGTTCCTCTGACTCATTCTTACAGCTATCCTGCGATATTTTATATGCCCTACAAATTATCATTTTTAAGTGGTTTCTGCCCTAGATTCAACTAAACACTCTACCATGGTAGATCTTTTACTTATGATCTCCCTATCCATTTTTCTTTATCTGTATTCTGATATCAATGCCTGGTAAGAAAGGCAGCCTAAATGTTTTCTCGGCCTCATCCCTCTTTATTACATCTTGTTCTCTAGTTATTTGCTCCCAATACCATGGTTCCTTTGCCTGTTTTCTCCAGTAAATTCTAGCCCCCTCCTGCCTATTTTCTGTACACCTACTTGCAGTAATCTCTATTGGCAAAATCTTATTTCTTTGTTCTTCTGTTGGCTAGTTCTTAGAATACTTTATTCTGCTTTATGAATATAATATCCTGTATGGTTATTGTTCCCTTTAAGGACATCCAAAATGCCACTTTCTTACTTTTTTAACTTCTCACCTGCTTCACCATCATCATTTTCCACTTTGAATTATGACCTGTTTGTGTTATACATGAGCTTTAACTGGGTAGCTCAAAAATATTCTTTCAAATCAGGTAATCCTAAACCACCTGGTTCTACTGGAAGGATCAACTTACCGCACTTAACTCTTGTCCTCTTCCCCCTCAGATAAATTCCTTCAACTATTTATTAATTATTGTTCATAACTTCTCCTCTGGTTGATATAAATATGCTTGACTTGTATACAAAATTAAATGGACTAAAACATTTTCACTGCTTGAATCTTACTATCCATATCAATAAACAAGAGCTTCCTGTTTCTCAAGTTTTTGCATTACCTATTGCTTAGTCTCATCCTGCATATTCTTAGCTGCCATAACAGAAGCCTTTTTAATCCATTCTCCTAAATACTTCATCTTATTGTGCCCCATAAATATGGATATTGTCAAATAAATTTTTATATGGGCACAATATTTACAGCTATAGACTTTGTTTTATCTTCATTAATTTTATATCCTGAAAAGAACTGTAACCATCTCATAATGTTCCACAATACTGAGATACCTTTTTCTTGATTTATCATGTACAAAGTCATATCATCTGCAAATAAAGAAACATTTTCTTTATTAGCATGCCAATTATATCCTTGAATATCTGAGTCAATTATTTTCTTTGCAACTGGCTTGAAATACAAAACAAATAACAAAATGGAAAGAGGACACTTCAACCTGATTCACCTGTTCCAACACAGCTTATCAGAGAGGAACCATCCCACTTTGGTTATTGACTAGGATCTTTCATATATCCTTCAAATTAACCTTATTATTGTATCAGGAAATTCAAATGCTTCCATTGCCATGCTCATAAAATCCAAGCTTGCATCTTTGAATACTTTCTCTTCATCTTGACCCACCAACAACAGCAGTATTTTCTTACATTCTGCTTCCCTTTGGATCATCATTGTTCTATTAATGTTGTCAAGTGTTTGCCTCTCCTCCACAAAATTATACCAATCCATATCTATCAGTTTTGGCAACACCTTTGCCATTCTTTTAGCTAGTATAAACATAAACACTTTATAATCATGGTTTAAAACTAAAATAGGTTTATATGCAGCTTAGACTGACTGGTCTTTGTTGTCTTTTGAGTAATACAACATAAACCACAAAACATAACCATAAAACATAAATCCAACATAAACCACAAAAATTCTGGTCAGGTATCAATAGAATCCTACATCCAGGCCACTCAAAGACACCAATCCCATCAGGAATAGCCCAAGAGACTCCCAAACAAATTGCTGATACCTTTAATATCTTCTTTATTGAAGCCATCCAGTCACTTGCTAACTCTCTACCTCCTGTATCCTCTAATCTGCCCTCCTCCTCAACTAACTTACCACCTGCATTCCAACTACAACCTGTTCCTACACCCCTCATCTGTACCCTTCTTCAAAAACTCAAACCATCTACCCCCTCTGCTGGCCTATTACCTGCCAAATATCTGCAAATAGCAGCTAAAGTTATTGTCTACCCTATTTCGATCCTAATAACTAGAACCATAACAAAAGGTACCATCCCCTCCAGCTGGAACATTTCCCATATAATCCCCCTACATAAAGGTGGAAACTCAAGAGAACTTTCTAACTTCCGTCCAATTGCCCTACTCTCTCCCTTAGCTAAAATTATGGAAAAATGCATCCACCATCAACTGTTAGACCACCTTCTCCAAAATAGACTATTAGCTAACTCTCAGCATGGCTTTAGACCTTTCCATAGCACCACTACTGACCTCCTATCATTTTCTGACCACATTAACAAAAACCGTAGCAATAACACCCTGTCCTCTGCAATCTTTATTATTCTCTCAAAAGCATTTGACATGGTTAACCATTAACTACTGTTGAATATTCTTAAGTCCCTCTCACTTGATACTCAAGCACTACAGTGGTTCAAGTCCTGCTTAGATAACAGGCAACAGGCAGTGCTTTGGGTTAACAGTCTATCCACCCACCTTCCTGTCACCTTTGGTGTACCCCAAGGTTCTATATTAGGCCCTCTTCTATTCTCAATTTTTATTAATGATCTAGCTATAAATATCCCCAAGCTACATGCATACAATATGCAGATGACTCCACATTAATATGCTCAGCTACTGGTCCAACTGAACTGCAGTTCCTCACTAAAAATGTCTTTGAGATAGTTGAAAAATGGTTTTTAAGTGTTGCCTCCTCCTTAACCCCAAAAAGACTAAATTACTGCTCTTTACTCCTACACAAAAGTCCACCCCAATTGACTTCATTATCAAATCTAATAATGGCACAGTCATATCTCATGAGACTATCACCAAACTCTTAGGAGTAACTATTGACCACAACCTTAACTATGATACTCATATCAACACCACAGTAAAATCAGTTAACAGAAAACTAGGCTCTCTCTATAAAATTAAACCCTTCCTTACACCCATAGCTAGAACTAATATTGTCCACACCCACCTTATCTCTACACTCTTCTATGCCTCTTCTATATACACTAATCTATCTAAAAGCAACCTCAACAAGCTGGCAATCTCCTACAATAACATTGCCAGATTTGCTACTGGCACCCATTTTAGTACTCACCACTGCCAAAATCTGAAATAACTGGGTTGGCTGGAACTGCATAATCAAATTCTATTCCACCACCGTATTATTGCCCATAAAACCCTTTATCATCCAGGCAACACGCCAATTCTCATGAGTCTAATCAGCCTATATAAAAATCTTACAAACCTACTCTCAGCAAATAAATTACTGGTATCTAGACAAAAAGCCAACAATAAAGCAGAAGATTCCCTTTTCTCTAACAATGTGGGAAAAAGCTGGAACCTACTTCCTGGTGAACTCACATCTCTTTATTCAACTGTACTATTCAAAAAGAAACTCAAAATATACCTTACAACCTACTGGCTATGTCCTTGTACTAACCCAGACTAAGATTTCTCTTCCTGTTATCCTAGGTTATAGCACTAGTTACTACTCACTTCATAGCCACTTTAAGACCAATACCTTCTAGGTTAGACGAATTGTACCCAGGAAAGACTGTATGAACATGTCACTGCCTTATAGATGAGTCACTGCCCTTAACTAATTCTCCTTACCTTGTAAATAACTATTTATAACTTTGATATGGGAATCTCTCACATCCTTCTGAATATTCTTTTCTTCTATTATTGTTTGGTCCAAAAAACATTTTTTTTTTCTATTCTATTTTATTTTATTTTTATCTATCATGACTCCTAAGTTACCATGTAAACAACTGTTTTGTCTGACAAGTGAACTGCAACTGAAGTTGTAATGTTCTGTTTGTTTTTGTTTTTATGTGGAGCTTTTCTCCCCGGGCATCTACTGAAAATGGACATATATCCAGTTAGACTAGCCCAGTCAACAAATGTAAAATAAAAAAATAAATAAAAATACAACCACTGCAGCTTTCTTCTAAGATGCTGGTGCTTCCCTTCCTTTTAAAATGCCATTTAAACAACATCTTACAGATCTTTTTCACTTTCTTCCCTCCGAACTTCAAAACTTCTACAGAAATACCATCTGTTACTGGAGACCTCTTTCAGATTGATTATACATCACCTTTTTATCTCAACTCCTCCTATCTTAACTGTCATTTGTTGAGACTCATCTACCTTCATCCTTGGCACAATTACGTTTTCCATACATTTTTCCATTTGTGCTCTTTCTTGATTTCTTCATTTCTCCACTTTATACAATTTTTCATAAAAGTTCTAAACTAAAACTTCTACAGGATCTCTGGTTACTTTTCTTATAATAGGCTCACTAAGTTTAGGAACAACCCTTATTTTTCTGTTGCTTAAGTCATTGTGATAATTGTTTTTTGTGCTCTGAAGTTATCAAAAATAGTTGCTTAACATCAATCTTAATAAACTCTTGCATATTATCCAAATGATCCCTATTTTCTCTGTAGTACTTTTCAGTTGGCCATTTTGTTCCGTGAGATTCCCCTTATTTGCAATGCTTTAACCTTTGTCAGCCCTGTAAATAATTTCTATCACTGCTTAACCATATTTATTTCTCTTTCTCTTTTATTTCTACCCTTTTTTTAAACTCTATTTTTATCCCACTTACTCTTCTGAACAAATTTCTGTCTTCCCTAATAACCCTCAAATAATTCTCACTACCGTTCCTAAAATTCCTCACGTTATAGCAGGTAGGTGAGAATGTACCAGCGTTTCCTTTCTCTTCATTACCCTACATTTTTTATTTTTGTTTTTATCAGTGAATGATATAAAACAGTTATTGGATATGTGCCAAAGCTTTTAAGGAAATGGATGTTTATTTGAAATATATTTTCTTTCTAGTCTAGCTAAGTTATTGAATCTTGTGGAATAATATGTAAATTCTGGCTGAGTTCCTACTACTGAATTCATGTCTTCCATACCAAATATTTTCATACATTTCTCCAGAAATCTGTCATCTTTTGTTATATTTTCCCTTTGAGATCCCCCTGCTACATCTTCACTTTTGCAAATCAAGGTCCATTCCTTACCTATAAGTAGGTTTCCATGCCGAAAGCGAATTATTTTTCCCCAAATTTTCTTAAATTCCATAATAATGTTTTTTGGTGGAATATAAATACATACAGGTGTAATACTCCTCAATCTACCATTATTGCCTTTTTGTCCCTCCTTGTATCACTATTGGACCCCCACTACCAATCAGTATAATTACTTCCCTTTTCCTTTGTCCTTGACATTCTGTTTAATATATATTGTGAAATCCGTCCTTTGCCAAATTCCCGTGTTCATTTCTTTCCAAAGGTTACCCATGCTAAAGTGCATTCTACAGCCTGTGTGCCCCCTTAAACTGATTGCTGTCTGTTCTTTTCTTATCCTAGTTCTCCTCCCAGATGTGTAAAGTAGCTTGTATGCTTTCAGAAGACATTAACTTTAACCCTTAGAAAAGTGCATTGGCTGTCTTTAAATAAAAAATAAATTGTAGACTGTCCTATTAAATGCATTAAAGTGTTAAGGCTGCTAGGGGGGGCTGATATCTTTTATTCACTTCCCATAATTTCCGATTTGCATCTTTTCTGCTTGGAATACAGTGAATAATCATTTTCCAAAACACTTTGTCTCCAGTTTTTAATACTTTGCCCTTCTGCTACAGTTTTGTTAGAATAAACACTTTTTTACAAATAGAGGTCTTGGCTGCTTTCACATAGCCAGGTTTGGAGGATGCACTTACTTCACCCTTTTAATTAACAAATTCTGCTGTGGAATACCAGTCCAGTTGCTTAGTTGAATTTTATTAGGGCTGACAATATCACACTGGCTGTTATTTTCCAGTTTCTGTTTTCAGACTGGAGGAGCTGAAATTAAGCTTTTAATCAGTGTGCAGCCATCTTGGAAGTCTTCAGATCTTTTAACTTAATTATCAGAAAATTGCTCTCACAATTTGTGATTTTTAGGATGTTAGCCTGGAGTCAGACACAAGGATAATCAAATGCTCATATGATTTATAGTCCTGTAAAAAGTTTTATATAACAACCAACCCAGTGGGCCACATTGAAAGAAATAATTTTGTCAAAATGTATATCTTCTGGTTTGAAATATGAAAAGCTTACAGCATATTTCCAAAATAAAAAAGGTTTTGGTCGATTTGCCAGCTCAGAGATTTAAAACTAAGTATGTGTAATTATTTGTTAAGTTGCTTCTTTATGCATGTGTTCTCACTCCAATTATATTTTTGTTTTGTTTTTGCTTATTTCAGTATCAGGTAACTTTTGTTACTAGTTGATATACTCTTAGCATTTTGCACTTAGTTTATTCTGTGTTATCTTGTTGACAGTTATGAAACATTGCTATGCTCTTTATCTTCGGTATGTCTTCAGTGAAACAGCTTTTATTAAAGAACTGCAAGATGTGAACAAGTTTCATTCTATAGACCAAAAAAAGTTAACAGACAAGCAAAACTAATAGTCACCAGCAGCAGTTAAAATTCAATGCAGGACTGTATTTTTCATTGCTGTGGACAAATCTCTTAAAAAAAGTATGCCCAGGTAACCACCATAAAAAGAAAATATTTGTACCTAATGGACTTACCCTGCTCACCAATGAATAAAAATAAATAGCTACATACATACATACATACATACATATTTCCTCAAATTATCTATGGCACAATCCCAGTTATTCTAGTTGGGGGTAATATATAATTATTCACCATGGGATGGGTAAGGCCAATCTATAACTATATGGGATAGGTTATTTTGAGCACAAAACGGGAAATTTGCTAGGCTTAAAATGGCCCACAAGGGCAGCTAGACTTGTACTTATTTATGCACCTATGAACCTTTGAACATTTGTGCTTCAGGAACGCCATAGTATAAACAGCATATATAGCAGTCAATGTTTAACCGATGAATATTTACATTTCACTAGCCTTTATTGGTTGGTCACTTTCTTTTGCTAACAAGTTAACACCACTGTTCTAAAAGTGCCTTCTGATGTTATCCCAGTAGTGAAAGGTTCCCTGTTGTGGTGCAAAGACCGCATGAGCATCATCCCCTCAGGAGGTAAGAGAGAACAGTGCACTCATAGCAGACCTGTTGCTGACAGAGTGTACAGCACCACATTGTAAGAAGAGTTCATTTACAGTAATGTATCTACACTAAACGTGCCACATATTTGATTGCAATTTATCAGGACATGATATTTCTATGTGCTAATAAATCCTGTGCTGTCATTTTTTTCTGAAAATGCTCGCTGTACTGCGGTGGTGGTGCTGCGGTAGCGTTGTCGCCTCACAGTAAGATGTTGTCCTATTCGATTCTCAGCTAAAGCGTCTTCTGTGTGGAGACATGCGTGAATGGGCGGACCTTCGTTGAAGGTTGTGCGTCAGGGCCGGCAACTCGGCACGTAAAAATCTACTGCCAATCATTAGCGGACCGGAGATCCGCTGTGGCGACCCCTAACCTGGAAGAGCCGAACGATACATCTACTGACTCGCTGTCAGACATGTCTGCATAATCTGGGCCGAAAGAATACCAATGATCCAGAAGTACGCTCGAAGACTACTTTGAAAATGGTGACAGTAATATTGTTTTACAAATGCAACTTTGCAAGGCAAATGAGTTTTCAGACTCATAACTTCATTTTGTGCCGTCTCTTCCTTAACGAGTTACTACATAGTACCACTAATGAATATAACAGCTGGAAGCAAGAAAAATAATCCCTTTGTAACAGCTAGCTTGTTCATAATTGTGAAAGAGTGGATAATATTTCCACCTGCTGGACAAAAGAGGAAATGTAAGGCAGTGAGGGATAGAGCAAGTGTAAAGACGCAGACTGTTAATTAAACTAATTAATATAAAATGTTATTGTTTTTTCTTTGGAGTAATGCAACAATTGATTCTTGCCATCTTCTGTCACAGGTATAAGAATTCAGGGTGAAGACAGAGGTCAGCATCTGATATAACGGCGCTTCTCTTAACATAGATTTCATGCAGTCTTCTTTAGGGTGAATCAGACAAGCACAGGCCCTGGAAATAATTCATATTACTCGCGTGCACTCACTTGTTATATTTATATTTTGTAGCCTTATTGAAAACTCCCCTTCATACCACACATCCTATGAGACTAAGTAGAAAGGTTGTAACATCTCATTAGCTTAAATCCTTAATTTATATCAACTACCCTCCTTACATATCCATACAGACGTTTAGCAGTTTTATGCAATGGGAGTGTGATATTGCTAACTTTTAGCTTTCTTACTGTATGTTTAGTGGAAAGGGAGACTTTTACCTTCTCATATAAGACACCATCTAAAGTAATAAAGAAGATTAAACAGAGAGCTCCATATGACTTAATTCTTGTAGGAGCATGCTGGCCTTAGCCAAAGTGCATATTTATCTTTGCTTCATGTCCTGACAACCTCTAGAACTTAATATGGGTTATTACACATAACCTTAATTTTGGAAACATTAATAATGTGGATGTTGCATAACCTGAGGCACTGCTCCTCAAGTAAGCACATTCCTGCTTCTCTTTTTTTCATCCAATAATCATGAAGCACCACATTCCTCAATATTTATTGTTAAGAGTTCAGAGTGTTCTGCCAAGTGTTTTGAAATGCTACATTTTTTAGTTATTTACTATAAAAAGTATGTCTTTATTACTTGAGTCGCTCTGCCACCTGTAGGTCATATTCTTAAACTGCACCTAAATCTCATTTTTATGCAAAAGCTATGTTTAGGAGTCTACAACCACTGTTATTTTTATTTTCTTTCTATTGTTATGAAAAAAGGCACACCAAATTAAAGGCTGTGCTGTGGCCATGACCTCTGGGTTACTATCTGAGCCACTGTTAACATGAAAGGACCTCTGTGGACAGTTGTGACCTTCTAGGAAAAACACTGTAAATGGAAAATATCCTTACATTTCAGAACAAGATTTTTTTTCATTCATGTAATCTTGGAAGGAAAAGCATAATACAATGTAACACAGCACAAAACAATTAAAATTCCGCAACAATTAGATTTTTCTTTTGGTAATAAACTACAACCTACTCCTTTGTACTACTACTAACTGTGGGCATGGTTTATCTGCACAATCTCACATTTGTCTAAAACATTTTTGCCTTTGCTCATCTTTAAATGTGACAGGTCTACATATGTTCGGCAAACACAGATCATTTGACCATATTCCTCTGCCCATTTTACAATTTTACCCATGACCAACTTTTAATTAAACACAGATTATTTCTATTTTAAAAATGTTTACCATTATTTATTTATGTTCAGCATCCATTTTTCCTTCAATAACCTTAGTTTATGATACAAGACCATCATCCTTTTTGTGAAAATGCCTTCCTGGAGACTCAGGAACTACAAGCTCACTGTCTAAAAGTACACCCCTAGCATAAACTCCAGCAGCTTAAACATAGCTGTACTTATGCATATCTACATGAAAAAGTGTGCGTCCTCACACCCCCCATGCAAATACTTTTACTTTAATTATAATGTTACAAAGCTTATATGCTTTACTTTTCCCATGCCGTAGCTTAAAAATGCAGAGAAACAGCTCATGTGTGTACAGTGAAACAAGTGTCTATCTGTGTGTTCCATGACAAAATGCTATGTGAGGATCTGAATTTGGGCAACAAAGACATTTATATAGAAGCAGGATTAAATCTCCACTGAGGATTACCGGTCTCTGGTTGTGGAAAAGAAGGGGCTATTAAAGGACAACGCTGCTGAAGGTGAGACGTAGAGAGAGTCAAAGAAAGCTACTACATTAACTAAACATCATTCCCAATAGTTTCTCTTCACAGATAAGTCAATAACAATAGGAAAGGTAAATGCACACGATAACACATTTTGAAGGCACTATCAGTTTTCAGATTACAATGCATTTTACATCTGTGCTCTTGATACGGGCTGAGAGAGATGGGTGAGTGGATGAAGCAAGAATGGCTTTTTATATTAATGCACACGGTATTCCGAAACAGCATAGCGGTTTATAAAGGTAGCCAATGAACACATGGTAAAAGAAAAAGGGTACCTTTTGGTGTGCATTATCACTTGGAAGGAATGGAACTGATGTCTGAAGAATAGGAAAAGGGCCAGGAGGCACACCTGAACTGGGGCCCAAGAAGTAGAATAAAGCAATGACAGTAAGAAACATAATGCTGGGAGGAAATGACAGTGAGAAACATAATACTGGGAAGTATTTTTAGGGAATAGACTCCAGAGGCGAAGGTAGTGCTTTTGCTCGGGGCCATGGTTAGATCACACCTTGAATTCTCTGTGCATTTCTGGAGGCAGTACAAAGATGAGGAAATCAGGTTGCTGGAAGAAATCCTGAGAAAGGCCACCAGAAAGTTGTGTGGTATGGAGGAAAGGGAAGGCAACATGCTGAGTTACTGCATTACTTTAAATTACAAGCCATTAGGTTAAGGTGTGATGGCCAAAAACAACTTTCAAGGATCTTTGAGACTGTTGTCTTCCCCACTCTTGTTTGACCTTGGAGCTCCCTTCTTTCTGGAGAAACTGGACAGGATGGGATTTAGCTTGGGGATGCAGGGAGGCTTGCTCACATACAATAAAAAACTGCTTTTGTAATCACTAAAAGTCGTTTTCAGCTTTTTTCGACTGAACAGCATTTGATTAAAAGCCATTCAATGATTGACATGAAGCCAAAGGGGAAAGGCTAGGAATAGAGACTAAAGGAGTTGTAGGTGCTTTCAGTGGAGATCAGAAGAGACTGGGGTATGACACAGGTGCACAAGTTCCACTGAGATATTAAGGGGCCATGCTGAAAAAGCATGACAGATGAGGGAAAATAGGGCACACAAAGCAGATTGCAGGGACCACCTACTCTCCAGATTTCTGAACGCTGTAAGATTTATAGACCCATGGAATAAACTAGCATAAGGATGCTAGAAAGGGAATATGTGGCAGCATTCCAGAGAGCATGGAAGATGTGGAAAGGAAATGGGGTGGGAAGCAGGGATAGAGGGTAGGTAGAATGTTGAATGCAGTTAATGGCCAGGCTAGATAGGCTTATTTTCACCTTCTGACTTCAAACAAATGTAATAATATAATGTGCCAGTATAGAATTATAGTTTATTTCTACCATCAGCTAGATATAATGTAATCTTATGTTAGATTTCACAGCACAAATCTAATGATAATAATGATTTTTAAACTTTCCCCTTCCTGTAGCCAGTTACTGTTTCCTTCTCTTTACTCAGCCTGTCATCTGCTGTTTCCCTGCAGCTTTCTTCCATTCATCATCCCTTTAACATCCTCCATAACAGTCCATAAACCTGGGACTCTACAGTAGCAGAGTGCTCAGAATGTGTATTAGTAATCCAGATCCAAGCAATAACATCATACGATTCATAGATTTTGCCACAAATGCAACAAATACCTCATGAGACTTCGCCAACAATCAACATGCTCATGAAGGCACAAAACCAGCATTGTCAACAGTGAGTTATAGGTTCATAGGTTCATAGGTTCGTACTAGGCTATCTGCCCTAGGGCATTTATAAGCCTAGCCAGAGTGTGTGTGGCTTTCACCACCCCTTAGGATGAGAATACTACGCCCTTTTAGGGTTTAGTTTACTGTGCCTCTGTCTAGTAGTGACACAGAGATGACCCCCGGGGTAAATCTACGATCTCCCATCCACTCGTCAAGATTTCTCTTGAATAGAGTTAGTGAGGGGCTCTGCCTAACATGGATTGGGATTCTGTTCCAGAGTGTAGGGAGCCTCTGGGTTATGAATCTGTCCCTCCAGCACGTCCTATTTATTTCTGTGTTGAGGTTTAAGTCTCTTGCTCTCATGGCTCTGATGGATTTGGATTTTCTGAGGTGGAGCATGTCCATTAATTCTGGATTGGACATGGCCTTGTACGTCAGGCACAGATCACCTCTGAGTAGGCGGTATGCGACTGAATAGAGCTGGAGTTTTTTCAGTCGGGCAGCATATGACATATGTTTAAGACCCTTTATCCTCTTGGTGAGGAACTTTTGGGGTCTTTCCAACTACTGCAGGTGTCGGGTAAGATACATCCCAAATGGGGCATTGTACTCAATCATTGGCCTGATAAGAGAAGAGTACAGGGGCACAATGACCTCTCTTGATCTAGATGTGAAACCCTTCATGATAAGGTGGGCAATATAGAAGGTCTTCCTAACCACTTTGGCAATGTGAGTGTCAAATGAGAGGTTACTGTCAACCTGGGTCCCTAGGTCCCTGATTACCTCTTCCGTACTTAATGGATTACCACCTATGTGGTAATTTGTGGGTACCTTGTTTTTCCCAAAGGGTATGACTATACATTTTTTGGCTTTTAGCTTAAGGCCATGGCTCTGGCACCAATTATCCATTTCTATGAGGCCTCTCTGAAGTATGTTTGTGTCCGCTGGAGTATCAATTATGGCGCCCAGTTTGCAGTCATCTGCGAACTTTGTCAGCCACAATCCTCCTATGTTTGCCTGTACCTCGGAAAAATAAATGCCGAACAAGAGGGGTCCCAGGACTGAGCCCTGTGGGACACCGCTTGTGACTGGCTTAGAGTCTGACATAGCTCCAGCAACTCTGACCATGTGGGTTCTGTCCTTGAGCCAGTTTGCAACCCATCTTGTGACATATGGGTTTACATTTAAGCTGGTGAGTTTGTCTATGATGCCCGAGTGGGGTATTGTGTCAAAGGCTTTTGCAAGGTCAAGGTAGGCTGTGTGAACTGCCTTACCCTCATCAATGGCCTTAGTGACTGTTTCAAAAAAGTCGACCAAGTTCAAAAGGCAGGATCTGCCCTTGACAAAGCCAAATTGGGTAGGATCCAATGTCTGTAGGTCCCCAATGTCTTTGTTTATGAGTTCCATAATGATCCTCTCCATAGCTTTGCAGACCAGGCTTGTTAAGCTTATGGGGCGGTAATTTCCAGGGTCCGTAGAAGCACCACCTTTGTGAAGTGGGACCACTGTTGCCATACGCCACTCTTTGGGTACATATCCTGTAGTAAGGCTAAGATTAAACAGCAGCCTTATGTGTGGGTTTAGTTCCTCTTGGAGTTCCTGTAGCACACAGCCCGGGACACCGTCTGGTCCCATTGATGCTGTGTTTTTAGCTTTAGAGAGGGCGGCTCTCACCTGGGCATCTGAGATGTTAGGGAGGCTACACTCTGCTGGGATAGTTATTTCTCCTTTTGGGGGAGGGAGGAGAAATTTGCACTGAACCTGTCTGCCAGAATGTTGGCAATGTCAGTGGGTTCAGTGTATTTTGTGTCATTTTGGACTAACTCTGAGCATATCTGGGAGTTTTCACCCAGGTTTCTAACATAGCTAAAGAAGGCCTTGTGCTTGTCTTTTGTGTCTTTTGCGATTTTTCTCTCAAAGTTGGCCTTGGATGATTTTATGAGTGATCGTAGTTTTTGCTAGTACTGATCAGAGATGCCTTCCCTTTTAGGGATTTTGCTCTGTCATGTAGTAGCTTCCTCCTCCTGTTGTAAAGTTTGTTTATGGCTGGGGTCCACCAGACCGGGCGCCTGCCTTTGGTGGAATGGGTCTTGGTTTTATTTGGGATTGCATGATCCATGCATTCTTGAAGGTGCCCGTAGAAGGCATTTGCAAAGGATTCAGCAGTGTGGGTTGTGGTTTCCACTGGCCCAGGGGCCTTGAAGGATACCACTTCAGTCTTAAGAAGTGTGAAGTTGGCTTTTGAGAAGTTCTTCACTGTGGTCTTTTGTGCAGGGGTGGGGGCGGGATGTGGATTTCCAGTGAGATTAATTTATGGTCTGATCTTACCAAAGAGGGATATACTTCTGGTGTGGAGCATTTTGTCCCCATGTTTGTGATGATCAGGTCTAGTATATTGTCTCCTCTTGTGGGAATGGTGACCAGTTGTTCCATTGCATTTGAGTTTATGAATTCTAGGAACCTTTGGGCTAGGGTGTTGGGGCTTGAGTAATGTTCCCAGTCTATGTTTGGGTAGTTGAAGTCTCCCAATATGATGGTATTTGGAGAGACATTCATACTCTCCAGTGTCTTCAGTTAGGCTGTGTGGGGTTCCTGAGTTTGAGATGGTGGTCTGTAGCATGCTACAAACTGTAAGGCAGTTTTGCCTATGGTTAGTTGCACCTGGATGGTCTCCGATGCTTCGTGCGTTGCCACTAACCTGGAGGTGTGGGTATCTTTGATGAATATGGATACTCCCCCTCCTTTTGTGGTTCGGTCCAAGTTTTGGGGCCGGAAATCATGATATGAGGTAAAACCTGATAGTGCTGGGGTGCTCTCAGGAGCCTTGAACCAGGTTTCAGTCACTGCACAGACATCGATGTTCTCCATATTGAGGAGGGCTTCGAGGGCATGCATCTTGAGGTTTAGACTTCTGGCATTGAGCAGTATTACCCTTAGTTTTTTTTCCACTTGTGTTTTCTAGGGAGGTAGGTTTGTCATTTGAGCCTTGCCTAAGAAAGGCATTATGGGGGTGGCAAGAGCCTTGGCCAATATCCGGAAGCCCAGGGGTGACAGGTGACAGGTGCAAGCCATCCCTTATCAGCTGTCAAATAATGAAACTCAGGATAAGAAGTTCTGACACACTGATGATATTACAGACGACAGTCAAATACTGGCTAAATTAATTTGGACAGTCAGGATACTGAAAGGGTGGGGGGCAAGGGAACAATCTTAAATTTTCTAGTACCTTTTTCATTTTCAGCCAGTTGACACATAAGTCGTTGAGCAGCTTTGGTTAATCTAATTGTAAATACGCACCCCGTGTCTTTGCTCCAGATGGGACTATTGAAATCCAGGTCAGTTGGTGTAGCATTCCTCTGTGCGCAGGTGCTAGCTGTTTTCCATTTTTTTTCTTTTGGCTCCCTAGTAAGCCAAATGCATAAATAGCTCCCAATCCTGTGTACAGTGTTCAGGAAAAGTTATCCTATGACACTGTTAGTCCTGTGTTCTAACCCTAACCCCCCCCAA
Organism: Protopterus annectens; assembly: GCF_019279795.1. Classification (NCBI taxonomy): domain Eukaryota; kingdom Metazoa; phylum Chordata; order Ceratodontiformes; family Protopteridae; genus Protopterus; species Protopterus annectens. Next base: position 153,716,730 of record NC_056728.1, on the reverse strand, counting down.
TCCTAACCCTGAACATGGTCTTCTGAAACCCCCTTTTCCTAAGTGCACTACTACACAAGGCATTCACACAATCACAGTATACATGCACCACCAGACATGCACAACAATGGATCTAGCCTCTCACCTAACCCTAATTGTAAGCCAAAATAGCAGATACTTGGACCCACACTCCCACCCCGAATGCTAAAATTTTCACTAAAATCAAATGGCTTGGTATGAATACACAAAGCTACTTAACATAACCAAAAGCACTTCCCCTACAATATATGAACATTTGGCAATGTTCATCTTGGTAATCCCAGCATTTGCAAAATGTGATTATGTATATACACACACACACACACACACGCATACATATATATATATATATATATATATATATATATATATATATATATATATATATATATATATATATATATATATATATATATACACATTGGCAGATATATATGGGTCCTGCAAAAATGCTCAGAACTTATATATGTCATCTATTTTGTTGACACACTTTGGTCAACAAAGCAGCAAAGCAGACTGTTGATAGGTGTGTGAGATTGACAGTCTCTGGGGTTGAGGAATATGCTCTTCCCAGGGGATTGTACACTCTTGGAGTTTGTTTATATAATTAGCAGGGGGTGTGGAAAATGCAGCTCCCCACATAAGGAGTGTATGCGGGGCTTGCCTCTCTGCAAAGAATTATGTTTTTCTCTAAACTTTTAGTTTGCATGTAGAGAGAGATTTTCCTTGTGTATATGTAGTGATCTCTTGACATGGTGCTGTTGATGTTTTGTAGTCAACATTATTTACATCGACATTTTGATGTTTCAGTCATACACACACACACACACACGCACACACGCACACGCACGCACACATGCACACACACACACACACACACACACACACACATATATACACACACACACACATATACACACACACACACACACACACACACTCACACACACACACACACACACACACACACACACACACACACACACACACACATTCACACACACACAAATACATACATGCACCTTGTTGCAGAGCTGCTTGCTAATTGGTTCGCTTGTTCCTTTTGTTTTATTTAATTGCTATTTATAGTACTGCCTAGCTTGAGTTGCCTTCTCTTTCATATCTTCCTGCCTACATAGGGAACAGTGGCCTTTGTGACCGATTATGGAACCTCAACTCAGACTGCTACTGTGGATCTTTTCTGAGTATCTCTGCAAAGTACAAACTATGTTGCACTTGTCTGGTTCAAACATTTCTGTAACTGGATCTGTTTTTGCAGTAATTACATTAATGTGTTCTTTCATAACTGAACAGTTTGTTTAGCCAGCTAAAATTGTAGTGGTTAGCCTTGTGAAAGAGGTTTTATTTGCCCTTTTGTTTGGGGAGGGGGTCCTTGCATCATTCTGTGTCCTTTCTACTTAGTGCCTCACATCCACACCAGGCCTATCATCTACTCCTATTCTGATAGATGTTTCTCCAGTGGTTGTGGACCTTAAGGGCATCCTGTTGGTCTTGCCTATCACCGTTCTGCCAAGATTTTTTCCAGTTATGCCTTAGCCACCACTCTCCCTTCCCATGTGGTGATGTGGCAATGCCTGGGTTGATTGAGCTATAGCCAAGGCTTTATCTGTCTATGTCACCAGAACAAAAAAAGGTTGTTTGCTACCATTTTCAAAATGTCTGACCACCTCTTACTTGTTGCAGAGCTATTTGCTTGTTGGTTCTGTTGTTTCTTATACTTTCTATTTAATTGCTATTTATAACAAGGCCTAGTGTTTGCGTCCATTGCTAATGCAGTGGCTAATTCTGAAGTTACCTCTCAGAGTACTACTGTGGATACATTTTAAAGCTAAAGTGATTACTTTTCTAAGTATCTTTACACCAAAAAAGTAAACAACTACTTTGCACTTGTTTAGGGCTAGTGTTTCTGTTGCAGGAGTTCATTTTTTTGGCATTTTTACTGCAATTGCATGTTAGTTCTCTTTTTTATTGCTGTGTATAGCACCACATACTGTTTCTCTGTGCCCTTTCTGGGCATTTCCCAAGATGCACCTCAAAGCATTTCTGTAAACATCATCTAAACCTACAGTGATGCCTTTTGTGAGTATATCTACACCAGAAAGAGAAAAAGCAATATTGCACTTTTATTGTTCTAATCTTTCTGTTGTTGGAACTGCAATTGCTTTATTTTGTTCTTTAACTAACTGCAGCTGAAAAATGTCCACACCCTACCCACTTTGTAAAGTCAGTGCCTCTGTTGTTTTTTGCCCCTTATGCTAATCTGGCCAAAAAATTGCCTCCTCTTTCATTGCTGTTACCATTAAGCACAAAAGTATTATTTGTGAAGTCACTCCTGTTAAGATATTTAAATGATTTACCTCTCACCCCACTGTATTCCACAGATTCAGATTACTAAGTGCCTGCCCAGCCAATCCCTGTTGCTCTTGAGCTGACTGCCATTAACATAAATTGTCTCTCTTATCTCATCTGCTTATACTAGTAAGCATCAGGGGATAAAACTGTGAATTCCCTCCACTTAGACAGCTAACACCTGAATTAACCTCTTTCATGTCTTCCTGTCTATGTAGTACGTTGTGGTATTAACCATTTTTCATCTTAATTTTAATGTAGTGCATGGAGCATGCAGATGACATTCCAATATTTGGAAAAAGATAAACAAATTAATTGTCAGAGTGGTGTGCAACCCGACCTTAACAAATGTTAAGCACCCCCTCCCTGCTTATGTTGTTAAAGATGGGTCTAGTGGCTGGCAGTAAAATCTGCCTGTACTGACCAGCAAGTGACAGTGGCAGAAATAAAAGATTTGTTTCAGTCTGCTGCCGGTAACATGTCCCCAACGTCTCAAACAAACTCACTTGCTAGAATAACAGGATGTAGTAGCATCCATTTCCTGAAGGATACACACACTGAAACTCAAATGTATGTCCTTATTTACTCATCAGTGGTTTGTCCAAAAACCCTAGATTTTATGAGGAACGGACCAAAAATATGAAGCAATAATCTGGACGTCCTGTGAACACACTTCTCTCCAAGGATTTTATGGCTTTAAAAGCAGGAAGACACTTACCTGAGGATTTAATAAAATCCATGTAGGCATAGTGCAAGGCCTACATGGAAGGTACCGTGGTTGTGTATGCAGAACCCCCTCGGCAATGCACCTTGCATAATAATGAAGGAGCGTTACTGAGGGAGAGCCATGTAACATGGTTATGGAATCAGAGAAGGGAGTGTGTTACTGTGTCCGGAGATGAGTAACACACCCCCTGCACTGTCAAAGCACCTGATATCACTGTAGGCAACTGAAAACAGTGAAATTAAATCATTTCATGAGGTTTTCTTTTTTTTTATTATTTTTTTTTTTGTATTTGCGTGACACTGTGTGCAGCATTGGACACATGCTAGCCATCAAAAAATTGAAACCGGATATATTTAATTATAAATGGAAAGGTCAAGTTTAAGCATAGCTGAGAGTGTTTGTTCAGTGTGCCACTGTGCTCAGCAGTGCTTAAATGTAGTGGAGCATTATATATGAAAATTTAACAGCAATCCAAAAGTCCATGTAGCCGAATGGTTAGAGTGACAGCTGTAGGTGCAGAGTTCAAATACAGAGGTATGTTATTTTGCAAAAAAAAAAAAATATATATATATAATATATATATATATATATATATATATATATAATATATATAATATATATATATATATATATATATATATATATATATATATATATATATATATATATATATATATAGATAAGAATAATTCCAAATTCCACTTATATATTTTGTTTAATTACACAGACGGGTTATTAAATATATTTTGCAAATGTGCATATATGAGAAGCACTATTAATTCCCTGATTGACTTTTGGATGAAGACACATACAAATTATTAAGCATTTTTGTTGCAAATATACTTTATGTTGCCAATACACAATATGAGAATTATATTTAATTCCCAGTTTGCTGCACCCAGTTAAGCGCCGCTAAGCACAGCTAAGCCTTACTAAACACTGCTTAAATCAGGAATGTTTTAGTAGTGCTTGGCTGGTTTGTGCATTGCTAAATGGTGCAAAGCACTCCTAAGCAATGCCTGTTTTAGCACTGCTCAGCCCAACTAAGCTGATTTGCACACCTCTAAGCATTGTTCAGCATTTACAGTTTAAGCACTGATCAGCTGAGCTCAGCGGGTTTGCGAGGTGCTAAGTGGAGCACCGCATTTTTAAAAATGGCCCAATGGTGGTAAAGGGTGGGAAAACAGCCTTATTTAAGTGCAACAGGCAGGAATACAGCCATAATCTGTTGGAGTTTGATCTTATTGGGGCATTCGCAGCTTTGGGGCATTCTGGAGTCAAGGGTCATGGCTGGATTCCTTGTAAAATACCATGACATCCAGCTGCTGCAGGGCTAGTTCCATAGATTGGATGTACAAGATAGAGGCCTGGGACCAGCTGGCACATGATCTCACCAGTGCATCTGGTATCCCCCACACAGGTGAGCAGGTGCATCATCAGTATGATGACCTAAAGCATCAGAAGGAAGATCTCTTGGCTACCTGGGTCCAAGATGCTCAGGATGGGAATGCCCCATGAGTTTGTAAGTACTGTTTGCATTGTTATACCAATATCTAATCTGAATGTGCAACAGACAGGTATGCATAATGGTGTGTTTCTCTCCTCACAGCTGATGAGGCGAGAGCTCACAATCTAGAGGCCCATGCAAGGTGCCTGGCCAGGTTGCATTGTGTGTGTGTTGTGTACAGATGCAACTTGCAATCTTTAGTCATATAAACAAGAAGGAGTAAATTAGTAACTGCCACTAAGTATATTCAGTTTTGATTGTACTGCAATGAATGTGGCATAGACCTCGAGTGAAATAACTTAGTAATGCCAGGTACAGTTCAATAAAGATAAAAGAATGAAATCTGATAATGTTAGGGAAATGAAAAGTTTCTAGTGCATTAATAATGTTAAGGAAATAAGGCTTCTACTACATTAGTAACGTTAAGGGAATAAAGTTTCAACTGCATTAATAATGTGAAGGAAATAAAGGTGTCTACTGCATTAATAATGTTTAGGGAACAAAGTTTCTACTGCATTAATACTGTTAAGGAAATACATTTTTCAACTGCATTAAGTGTGGAATTACAGCTGTATTGCAACACCTGCATTATATGAACTGTTCTTGAATAAAGACTGGAAATATTGTGGAATTACAGCTGTATTGCAACACCTGCATTATATGAACTGTTCTTGAATAAAGACTGGAAATATATATAGCAATCACTGCATGAAGTCACCCCTAATAAAGCTATGTTGTGCAATATGTGTGTATTTTGGGCTGTTGCTCATGAAATAGAGTATTTCATCTGCTGTGATGTACAAACGCAAACAATACCAGTAAGTGACTGAAGGTTAGCTATAAATAGTGTTCTGCAAAACTGTAGATGTAGAGCTGTACTACAAGATGCAATGCATTATGATATTTGTTCTGCACTAAAATATAAAGACATAATAGGGTCAGTGTATATTGTGCATGTCAGGATTGTCTTGTGCTAACCACTGCATTTCAGCTACATGTATTCCTGCTCTTAGGTACGCTGCTGCAGGCAAGTATGAAACTGTAACAGCTGTAGACTGCAAATATACCATCTGCAACTGTATATGGGTCAGGTAGCCAACCCAGCAATCCGATATGGTTTGTACACATCACTGATATTCCCACCCTCTACGGGTTTATTGTCTACACCTGCATTCCATGTATTAATCCACAGTTCACCTACAGCCTCTGTCATGCATGAATCTCATGCATGTGTGTTCAAGTGTCACTGCAGTCGTGTATAACACTCTACCTCTATTACCAGGTCATATTTTGTTACAATTTGAGCTCTATGCACATATCAGTCAATTAATATGCAGCTGTGGCTTAGTAGCTCAGTTTGATAAATGATAGGTATGATGTACATTTTGTCATACACAGACTGGGTTTCGAATCCAGTGACAAGTACTTCTAAATATTATTGAATCAGTTATGAATTGTTAACAGATGTTCTCCCCACAGGAATTACAGGTAAATAAATGGCTGTAGTAGCAGTTACAATGGGTTAATAAGTTGTGTGTTCAGATGTACTAGAGTGTTAACAGTATTGCTCAGCAATGTGATAAGATGTCAGAAAATAAAGGCAACAAGTACAATACTAATAAAAGTTAATACAATAAATAAAAGGTGTACTCTTGGTATGGTTGTATGCCTGGTATGTCTGTGAATGTCTGCTGATAGTCTAATTCCATGCCTGCCAAAGATGGCATGATAGTCGTAAGCTCTCTGTACTGTGCACAATACATGTCTCTCAAGTGTCGTGCTGTCATTGACTGTGATCACTGTTGCCTAATCCCTCAGTCACAGATCTATCATGGACATGAGTTATGTGAATAGCACAGTCACACTCCATCAGTTCACAGTACACCTTGGTAATCATATATGTCCCCCTGGCATGTAATAGTTCTCTGTAGTTGTGTACCTGTAGGTGTTACAGCTTGGCCCATACTGTCCCATATGGATAGCTTGAGAGGTATGTACATGCAACAGAAGCTATAGGGCACTTGTATACATAAAGTAAGAGAAGCTCTGTAGAGTATATGAGAATACTGTTGCAACTATAGCCTATACCATTATTAATGGCCTGTAGTTCTCTCTCCCCCCACCCCTTATCTGCATCATTCTTTATTATTGTTATACATCGTTATGGTTTACTATTAACATCTGTTGTTCCAAAACGTTATGTTGGGCCTTGTGTTTTATTACTGTTATGCATTGCAATGGTTGCATACTAACATATCTTGTTGAATTACCTATGCTGTTGGCCTAATGCCGTAACTGTTACTGGCATGCTGTTACTATACTGACTGTTACCTCACTTATTTTTGTATTCCATATGCTATGCAATGTGATGTTACTGGGTTATTTGCAACTTTCTGGCATGCTGTTATAACTAAAGAAATGTTCTGTTCATTACTAACCTATACACTTTGAAATACCTCAATACCATAGATTGACTGGGTAGGCTGGTTCCTGGTGATCTGCCTACCCTACTTCAGCCAGCTGTAGCATCGGGTCCTAGCACATCTGGGACCTAACCTGGTGTTCCCCCCCTCTGTTGGCCCTGCACCACCTATAGGTGGAGCCACCTCAGGGGATGGGGCCCACCCCCTGGGAGTGGGAGTGATGGAGAGGTAGTCACCCAGCAACAGCAACCAGCGATGGTGCTCAGGATCATGCACTGTGGCTACAATAGCCTTTGCCAAATTGAGGGCAGAATGGCCAACTTAGAGGGGCAAGGTGGCCCCGGTGCCCCACCTCCAGCACAGCCACCTTTGGGGCAGTGAAGGAGCAGTGTTGACTGCCTATGGGTAGGGAGCTCAGTCTTACTACTGCCATCTGGGGGCACATGGCTCTATTATTCTACAACATCCTCCCTGTCCAAGGTGTTTACCCCCCTCATGTGTCGCACATTGCCCCTGCATGCTGTCTTGACTATTTGCCAATGCTACCTCTCCTACCCAACTTACCTCCCCACATATACCTATAACCCTTGCCCAACACTCCACTCTCTCCTTAAAAAAAATGGTCATCTGTCCCACAAAAAAATATTGCCCCATATATAGCTCTCCATTTCACACCTGCATCCACTGGACACACTTTAATCATTACATGAAACAATCAGCACATTTATGTTGCCCTTAGAGGCTCCAAATTACAAATTGTCTACAACCTCCACAGCTGTTGCTGTAGAAGAAATGGAGAGCTATGGTCCTTTCCTACACCCATCCTGCAGATCCCTACCTGCCTTTCAGTATTTTTTTCCCCCTGTTTGCTGTATTTCACCACTTTCCTATCACCCCTTTTTTCAAAATTAGCGCAGAGCTAGGCATCGCACAAACCTGCTTAAAACTGCCTTAATCACCTTCTCTGTTTCCAACACTGTTAGATACATCCGCAAACTACTTGCCACTACCAAGTCTCAAACCCAGGACGCTGTGAACTACAGCTTAGTGCATTAGCCCACTAGGCCACTCAGCTCTGAAGTAACACAGGTGTTTCCATAAACATATCCTGATTGCCAGTGACACACTCCTTGTACATATAATGGGAAAAATGGCAGTGTACTTGGAACTGTGGTGTAGACACCAAAGCAGTACACAGCCAAATAAATAGTGATGTATGTACTTGAGGCCTGGGACAGCAGGTATAGCTGTCAACTGCACAGATTTTTGCAGAATCTCCACAGTTGTGCCACCTACTTTTGGCACAGTTGTCACAAAACCTTTTCTGTCCACTGAAGTACTGACAAGTCAGTGCAAAGTTAGGTGGGAAAATCGTGACCAGACAGTTCAGTGTCACACGTCATATTCATCCAAACACACATGCTAATGTGATTCCTGTGTAACAGACTGTTTACATGCATATATATCTTGAAAATACATCTACGCAGGGTTGACTCAGTATCTCTGTCTGTTAACTCCCTAGCAAACCTTGCATTTTGCCACCCACAGTCCTGGGATCAAATCCATTGTGTTGCACTTCAATTACATGCTTGTGAATACAACAAGTAATGAGTCCTGCAATTTTAACCAAAAATGGGTTGCTGCTACTGCATGCACTGCTACCCATCTTAGCATGTCAAAGGCCTGTAGATAGGGCTACACTACACAAATATGTCTAGGCTACCTATATGTCACCTAACACTCTCCGATTGGCACTGTTACATAACATATGTACCTTAAGCACATGCCTCACCTGGACTGTTATGGGTATCTTCACCCTGACTCTGCTGTAATGACAGAGCTGACACTGCTCCCTCACTGACACATACAGGTTACTTTCCTCTAATGTGTTCATACTTCCCAGTGTGAGTCCTGGGCAAAAAGCAGCACCTGCAGCCTGCAGCATATGCAGCAGTATGTTCAGCTACCCACTACTCACCTACCATAACTCACAACCCCCTAGAACAAGGGATCCACACCACACCCATACATGAAGGGGTGGGGGGCAGAGGTCAAGTGACAGGGACATGTGTCACAGTCTGCCCCTACAAAAATATGCAACTTATAGACCAGTGTCTACTGCAGCAGCATGCATATTCTGATGTGTATGACATATGGCACTCACATTTGTCTTCCCCCTTATTGACCTCAACCCACATTGTTTAACACTGAACTGGCACATAATCAGAAAGTCATTTGACAATGGCCAAACATAACATCAAAACTGTGGACATACCACATAAATCCCAGCAGTGGACAGTATTTGTACCTACCCTCTGCGATGCTGTAGTCTCCACACCTCAGTAATATTAATCTCAAAGCCTAGGAAAGGGGCCAAGGCTTGCATGAAGGCCTTAAATATTGCACTGTTGTGCTATGTCATTGGCTGATGAAATTGCAACCCAGCTGTTCTGGATGCTGAGCCACTGATTGGTGCACATGCAATCACCTGTTATTGAGCATTATCTACAAAAGGCAAGCAGTTGCCTATGGTAAACAGGTCTGTACCTTGTTTTACCAAGCCAGACTGTGATTTCTGAATCAGTTTTCTTCAGGATTTCTGCACAAAAGGATTACAGCACTCAACCAGTTATGTAATACAAGTCCACATCTAATGGGATGCAGATGGGAGGATGCAGTTATGGGGAATAGGGATAACAATAGTAGGCCTCTAGTATAACTCTGGCAATGACATGTTGCTGATAGTCTGCTGTCCAAAAGCTACAGCCTTGCCTTTCACCTCTGCCTGCTGTGAATTAGATCACAGCTGTGGCCCTCTCACTCCCTCCTACAACAGTTGGTTCCTGTACGAATGCCACTGGATTGTGTGTTAGACATAGTGACAATGAGTAATGGTGGACACAGATGGCATATCACATGATGTACTGTCATTCAGTTCCTCTCAGTCTGTAAATGTCACACAGGAATAGCTCAGACATTGTACCAGTTTTACTGACTGTCCCTGGTGTACACTGACTGGGTCACTGTGTTGTCGACATTTGTATCTTATCGCTTGACAGCTATGACTGCCATACCTTACAACCCTGTACAGCAGGACTGCAGGTCATAGCCATTAGTAGTGGGGGGACACAGGCCTAACCTCAGCAACAGAGGGTTCTAGCATGTGACAGTCTAAGAGCAACCAACAATTATTTTCCAACTGTTTGCCAGACATCCACATGTTTCTGGCAAAGGGACCACATATATCAGGCACATGTACACATTCTGCATACATCTGTGTACTGGAGTAGTAGGGCACCTACAGGGAAGATACCCTACAGCACATTTGCATTGCTGTCTGTCATTGTGGCACATGGCTGTTGCTGGACTATCCCCATATACTCATAATAACACACACCTATTTGTTGAACAGTGGCTGTCTGACATGGTAGTGGGATGTCGGCCATAGGGAACACAACACAGTAGGTGGCATACAGACATACATACAAATACATACAAATATTTCAAGCATGGGCATTAATGCCCTTCTAGCTTGCCAATATATCAAAACACTTGGACCCATAATAAGTAGACAGGCTGTTCTTAAAAATATCTAAACTAGCACTTGCTTTAATGTAATTTGGTAGTCTGTTCCATGCATCAGCTACTCTGTCAGAGAACAAATTAGTACACTTCTCATTCCTGTAGAATATTCTACATAGGTTATCTGATGATTCTCTAGTACTTTGTGATAACCCCAAACATTCCCAGAGGTAGTTATCACTAAATGCCCTATATACCTGTTTTCTTATAGGGTTTTCATGTTGTTACTCCATACTCAAGTTTGGGTCTAATGTTACTAACAAACAACGGCTTTATTATTTTTGACTTTGTAGATTTTATAAATCTTTTTATGTAACCTATAGTTCTATAACTATCATTAACCAATTGGTTGATATGATTAGAAAAACTCATAGCTGAATCTACCCATATACCCAGGTACTTAAATGAGTCTACAGTTTCAATCACTGTGTGCTGTATTAAATATTCACCTTTCAATTTCTGCCTACCAAATCTCATATGCTTAGTTTCTGATGTATTTATCAGCATATTATTCTCCTGTGCCCAAATGGATCAATTTAGTCAAGTTATTTTGCAGACATGCCTTATCTGTAACATGTAATTGGTTTACCCAATTTCGGGTCATCTGCATATAGACTGTAGAACACCTCAGATGAAAAAGTTAGGTCTGAAAAATACACTCTAAACAAGTAAGGGCCTAGGACAGAGCCCCGTGGGACACCTCGACTGTAACACAATCCAATAAGCATGCAAGTACGGCAACTGTGCATGGCCAAAAAGTGAAATCCTCAAAAAAAAAAAAAAAAAAACCAACAGCCAGCACTAAACAACGGTGTAAAACATTACAATACATTAATGTATTGAAGGTTACTGTGTATTGGTTTAGCCAGCACTGAGGAAGGCTTTGCCAAAACCAATATGCTGATGTGGATTATTTTTATTGCAACATTTCCTTAATAAAAGTTTTACACCCTGACTGTAACCAAGGATTTTGCCTATCCAGTTGCTGTATAATACTTGCCATGTCTTATTTGCAAGCCATGCATCTATCCATCTTATCAAGAGTACATTAATACCTAGTTGTACTAATTTATTGATCAGTGTTATGTGTATGACCCTGTCAAATATTGAAGTTAAATCTATATAAATTATGTCATAGCACAATTTTTAATTTATAGCTGTTATTATATTGTTATAGAACATCATGTTACAGGTGGCATTGATGGGAGTGTAGACATTCAGCACACTCCATCATGTCACACAGGGACATAACCGGTATTGCTACTATGTTGCTGATAGCCATATACAGACTGTGGTGATAGATGGCAGGATATGACGTGGGAGGTAGCAGTACAAAGTGCAGGCCAATGTGGATGTGCAGGGTGTGTACACAGTAGAGAGCAACGTATGTGGTCCTGTGATGTGTTCTCCTATTCTTGTCTTTCAGAACGGATGTATAGATGGAGGCACCTGCCATTTACAGCTGGGGAAAACGATGTGATCCTGGATGGTCTACAACTATATCACATCATTCTACTCTCCAGGACTCGACACAAAATTGGCAGCAAAGTTGTGCAATGTGGGCTGTCCTTGTCACAGCACTGAACTGGGTAGGGCTACAGGACAGAAAGTATAAACAGGTCCTTCACAGAGCAAAGGATATGGTAAATGCTGCATGGCTAAGGGCCGCTGCTGTGGCCAGGGACTGTGCTGCCAGTAGTGGGGGGCCTGCAGCAGTAGAACCACTCTCGGCCACAGAGGAATTCCTAACAAACCTGGGATCAACCACCAGCTCCTAAGCATCTATCTCCCCATACATCATGGAGGTGGGTGCCACAGCCTCCACAGCAGAGGATCGTCCAGGTAAGCCTCCTGTGTGCATCACTGTAATACTGTATTAGTCATTGTGGCAGCCTCTGCATACCAGTACACGGATGTCAGGTCAATCTGTATTGGGAGGGGGTTTGTTTGTAAAGCACACCTGTGTACACATACTCAGAATGTCAGCAATGTAGGCAGTATCACAGTACCTACTGTACATGTAGATATATGCAAATATTATCCTATAACAATGCCACATTTGTTATTGTTAACAATACCTCTCCCTCGCCTTTCCATAGGTATGTCAGGTGTAGCCAGAGTCTAATGTCCTGTATCTGTTAAGTGTGATAATGATTTTGTATGGCTCATATATACCCAAACAATGTTAAGGGCTGCCATTTTGCTGGCTACACAACTGATATGCTTAGCCAGAGTACACTATTTGTATGTTCAGACTCGAAGGAGTTAGCTGCAGTGCATTGCATCGGTAATCACAGTAGTGTATGTGTAGAATCTGTTACATATTTGCGCATATTTTTGAGAAGGTCCATGCAGTCTGCTATGCAGAGGGCAATAGTATGCTGAAGACAGGTGCCTGTGTTTTAGGTGTAGGTCTATCACATACACTGACATATCACTAATATTATAGGTGTACAGTAGTGGCAACATTAACCGGACGTAGCTGGAGTGCATGTGCTTTACTTGGCCTGTCTTGTGTGTGTATGTTGGATTCTATGTATGTGTTGTGCATGGGATCAGAAATAAGATGTGGTATGTGTACTGCAGTTGTGGCACCTCACCTGTGTGTGTGTGTGTGTGTGTGTGTGTGTGTGTGTGTGTGTGTGTGTGTGTGTGTGTGTGTGTGTGTGTGTGTGTGTGTGTGTGTTTGTGCATCAACATACATAATAGTGCAGGTAGTAATGTACTTATTTTGCCTTCCTCCTCACAGGTGACCATGGGGGTTGGAGTTTGTCCTCCTCACAACCTGATGGCAGTGCCTCATCAGACTCTGATGACGATGGTGGCCATAATGAGGCACAGGTGGTGTTGTTGGGGGCTGAATCTGTCCCTTGGGTTGACATCCCAGTTCCTCCCCCTTTGTTCCTGCATGCAGTCAGTATGCCCACACATACCCAGTCCCCTGTGGCCACAGATATCGGACAGAGTGTGGCAGCATCGAACAGAAGAGTGTGGCAACATTGGCATCAGTGAGTCTAGACACTGGCCATAGCCAGAGACCTGGCAAAGTCCCACACAGGAAGATTGACAGGAGTGTTTGAAGGAGGACTGCTGCCCATCCACTACCTGTCACAGGTGTCACATCACGAGTTACCCCAACGCATGTTTTGGTTCATCATAGAGGCACAGGCATGTTCTGAATGTAACACCAGATGCCTGCTCAGGATCATGGATGCATAAATGTCTGACATCTGCGACTCCCTTCACCACATTGGTGATGCCATGCATCGCTTCACTGATGTAGTGTACAGACAGTGGGTTGAGACATTGTCAGTCCTGGACTACACATCGTCTGTGCTAGAACATGTAGTGGGAGTAGGGCATCTGACACATGGGTGTAGGTCAACAACATCTGCTGAGAGTCCACATGGCCATGCACACTCATGCTCCTGTAGTGGCAGTACCTCCCAGATGGGAGGGTGTTGTCCATACCACAATGTGGCAGGCCATGGCACATGGTCCTGGGTGGTTCCATGAGTGACACAGGCCCAGCAGACACCAGTCACCATCAGCGACTAGTACTGCATCTGACCCAGGACATGGTGGTGCCAGTGCCACTCCTGGCAGAGCCAGTTCCCGTGTTTGTGGCCAGAGATGGTAAACTGTCCATTCTGACATGTATGGTCCACAGCAGTCAAACATACCCACATGTAGGGCTAGCACATGGCTTGACTGTGTATGCACATACACTCATACATCACTGTCACATGCAGGTCACTAGGAGACACACATGGCACCTCTCAATGGCCCAGCTGACCAGCACCCCTTGATTACTCCCACACACGATGTCAATTGTTTGGCACAGCCTAGGCCTCTGGCACACCCACACCACACCCTGTGCATGTGATGATACCTGTGCCACATCCCTGCCATTAATACCATCAATGCAGTGACATGCAAATATGTGTCTGATGCACAAGGTGTCTATAGTACAGCTGCTATAGTACAGGTGCTTTATACTGGGGTGCATCATGAGTACACGTCAAAGTATTTGTACTGTTGTTGCATGATGTTAGATTGGCGATGTTGTTGCAGACTGACAGGTGTCTCTCAGAACTTTGTATGTTTCTGTCACAGAGGTCTGAGTGGCTATGCTGTGGAGACTTGCTGGCAGTACAGCCGCTCAGGATGGCATGGTTGCTAAGCGGAAATATGACATCAGCAAGGAACAGCTGTACATATGCATGGTTACCTAGGAATGTATGTGTAAAACAGTGTGTCAGGGGCAATGGGGGCAGACAATATAATCCTGCATGCATACCCTGTGACAATGCATCCTACCTTTGCCACCTGTGTATTCCAAACCTACAAATGTAGGTGGTGGCAGATAGCATTTATGCATAGTTAGATGTGGGCTATTTAGGGCCAGCAGCTACTCACAGGGCTTTAAAATGTGTAATATTGCACATAGATAGGCCAGACAGACACACTGCTGCAAGGGGGTATATTTACACACACACACACACACACACACACACACACACACACACACACACACACACACGCAGTTGCCCTTTATGAGATTAGGACCCTAACTATTTAGTAGTTAATACTTTTGTACTACATACGTATTACATGTGCCACCGAGCTTTATGTTCTGACAGTGTCTGCCACTGCTGGTAAGGTGGATGACATCAGCAGCTGTTGACAGGGAGGCCACTGTTGTGGAGGACGCTAGTCAGAGGGGCATAAAATGATTGACCATTGGAAAGATACAGGCCTGATAGGGATGTCTGTACTGCTGTTTGGGAAATATGTACATATATGCACACACACACACACACACACACACACACACACACACACACACACACACACACACACACACACACACACACACACACACACACACACACACACACACACACACACTAGATGATGTGAGATTAGAACCCCTGCCTACCTACTAGTACACACTACAGCTCACAGTACTACTTGCACACTCTACCTGTTACATTTAGTACACAAGTGGCTGCAGCACTACCTCACTCTACACCTTTATATATATGTTATCTTTATTTATATATATATATATATATATATATATATATATATATATATATATATATATATATATATATATGTGTGTGTATATATATATATATATATATATATATATATATATATATATATATATATATATATATATATATATATATATATATATATATATATATATATATATATATATATATATATATATATATATATATATATATATATATATATATATATATATATATATATATATATATATATATATATATATATATATATATATATATACTGATAGATAAGGGTAATCATGTCTGAGGGGGATAGGGAGAGACATAGACATATACATATACATACCTGTCTATTTGCACAGTGATATATTCGCATCTTAGTTCTTTATGCATATGAGCCATCAGACATGGGCTGAAATTACCCAAGTGTAGGATCATGCCCAGTGTGACTGTCAGTACTTACAAGGTGACTCCAGGCCAGACCTACCTGTACTCCAGTCCATGATTTTGTGTGCTGCAGCCAATTGGCTGCTTCACCAGATTCAACAGTCCAACACCTCCCTGATATTTATTTATTATTATTTATTTATTGACATTTGTTAACCAGAAAAGTTCACTGGGTCAGAAACCCATTTTCAGTGGTGGCCTGGGGAGAAAAGCTCCAAGAGTGATTTCAAGACATGGTGTCACATTATTCGAGCAAGTATATACTGAGTGTTCAAGAAAATGTCAGTTGTAGTTACAATTGTTCATCATGGATCATTTACAAGTACAAGTAAACATCATGCATATCAAATCTAGAGCTACAGCAAAAGCAAAAAAAAAAAAGAAAACAATAACATAGATGGTTGAACTAAAGGACATTTTGTGATAGTGACTAGTGACAGAGCCAGTGACCTACTTAAGGTGGTTTAGGCCAGTTGATGCAGAAACATATTTGATTACTGAGGTAATGGGATTTTATTGCAGTTTTGAATGCTTTTAAGGAGTCTATTTGAGTAATGGAAGAGGGCAATGCATTCCAAGCTTTGTCAATGATGAAGGAATAGAGGCTTTGTCCTGCGCGTTTGTTGGGCTTAGATATGCTTAGGAGCTGTTTGCTTGAGGACCTAAGATTACATGTAGGGGTGTATGTGTGTAAGATGGTCTAAAGAGAGGGGCAAAAGTTGGGGTTTTATAGTAGTTTGTGGGTGAGTGTTAGTTGGGAGTATTGTAGATAGTGGGAGAAGTCAAACCAGTTTATACATTTTAAGGCAAGGCAATGATGGGTCTGGGTTGGCAAGTTGTAGGGAAACTTTGCTATTTTATAGTAGCAGGATTGTAATTTGTTTTTGAGAGTTGTATGATTATGGGGCTACCATAAAGAAGGTTGGGGAGGAGAAGAGAGTTCACCATTTTTAACTTGGTGGGTGTGTTCATTAAACATCTTTACCTATATAGCTTACCAAGTTTGAAATGGATTTTCTTGATTGCAATGTGAATGTGATTATCAAAGGAGAGTTTGTCATCAGTTGTGATGCCCAGACGTTTGATGATTTTACTTGTTCTATTTTGGTATTGTTTTGTGAGAAAATGTTGAAGTCCTAATTTAAAGGTTTGGATGAAAATATTAAGACTTTTGATTTTTTGGGGTTGAGTAGAATTTGGGCATCATTTAGCCAGGATTCAATAAAAGTAACGACGTTTTGTGTTAGATATTGAAGATCTGGCAGGTTGTTGGGAGAGGAGATTATCGTAGAATCATCTACATATTTGACAAGAGTACTAAGATGGGATGCTTTATGGAGGTTATTGATGAAAATGTTAAATAGTAGCGGTCCAAGGATGGACCAGTGGGGAACTCCTGTTTTGTTCAAGAGCTATTTGGATTGCTTGTTTTGCCATTTGACAAATTGTTTCCTGTCAGAAAGATAGTTGGTGAACCAAGCCAGTGAGTGTGAGGAGCAATTTAAGGACTTGAGTTGTAGTAGTAGATTAGGGTGTGATACTGCATGGAAAGCCTTACATCCAGTAAGATAACAGAGGTTATTAGACCAGCATCTAAGGCTTTGTTAATGGTATTGGTGAATGAAAATAAGGCAGAGGTAGTGTTTGTGCAGGGTGGAAGCCATGTTGAGCAGGGGCAAGTAGATTATTGTTGATGAGATATTTTAGCAGTTGAGTGTGTATACACTTTTCTAGGATTTTAGGGAAAGGAGAGAGTATAGAGATGGGCTGGTAATTAGATCACTTGCATTATCACCTTTATGCAGCTGAGTTATAATGGCTTTTTTCCAGAGTTGTGGAATGTATGATTTGGAGATGGACTGACTGATGAGAATGCTAACAGGATATGTTATAGCATCTGCAGCAGGTTTTAAATATTCTGCTGGAAGTCTGTCAGCAGAGGGGCAACATGGCTTTAGTTTAGTTAACAGTTTATACACTAGAGAGGTGGACATTGGTTGTATAGTAAAAGTATGTGTGGGTGAGCTACAGTCTGAGGTGTTATTTAAAGGGAGGTGTATGGCTTAGGAGAGGGGAGATTTGAGTTGCTATCTGAACTGTTTGAGGTAGAATTTGTTTGAGTAGAGATATCGTTAACACATTTTAGAATGGTTTCAATGAAGTTGGTATTGAAGGCCTCAGCAATTACTAGGGGATCTTTCTCAGGGGATGAAGTAGGAATTTGTTGGATTCCAGGGTTAAGGAGTGAGGAGATAAATTTCCAGATTTTTTTTGGGATTATTGTTTTGGGAGTCTAGTTGAGTGGAGCAGTAGTTTCTTTTGACAGTAAAGACTAGCTTTTTAGCAGTGTTTGTATTTTATTTCATTTTGTGGGGTTCTGTTTTTATGCCATTCATTCCATGCTCTGTCCTAGCAATGAGAATTTGTTTAGTAGGTTTTGTTAGCCAAGCGGTATGGTTATGCCTAATTCTCTTTGTTCACATAGGGATAGGACTATTGAGAGTATTAAGAAAGATATTATTGAAGTACTGTACTGTTTCGTCCAGTGGTAGGATTTTAGTTGGGTACCAATTGTGGGCATTTAAAATGTCTATAGATACCTTTTGAGTAAAATTGGTAAAAGTTCTGCAAGTTTTATACAGATGGGCTTTTGCTGCTTGCATTTGGGTTATGTGGGTGAAGGCAGGTAGATGGTTGCTAGAGATACTTGGGAGTGTTCCTGTGTGAGTATATTTGTGAGGGTGTGAGACTAGAATCCAGTCAAGGGTAGATTCAGTTTGTTTATTTACTATATGTGTGGGAATTGCGATGAGCTGGGTAAACCTATACAAGTTTATACTATTAGATGGGTTGTTAGAGATGAGAGTTTCCCAGTTTATATTTGTATCACCCAGGATAATGGTTTGGTTTGAGATATTTTGGGTTGTTCAAGAGAGAAAATCTTCTAAAGTGGGTATATTTTGACCTGAGAGAATATATAGTACTATAAAACATATTTGTTTTATTTTGTTAATATGGAGTATTGCTTGTAGTAGTTCTGTATTTCCAAAGATTGACACAGGTTTGGAAAATTTTGTGCTCGTTATGGAGTCATGGTAGATTAAGGCAATGCCACCACCTTTTTTGTGGAGACGATCATTTCTAAGAATGTTGCAGCCTGGGGGGATTATTTCAGTATCAGATAAATGTGATTTTAACCATGTTTTAGTAAGTGCTACAATATCTGGGGTATATAGAGAAAGGCAGGCTTGGAACTCAGTGGTTTTATTACTGATACTATGTACATTAACTGTTGTTATGAATAGGTTTTGGGAATAGAAGCTTTGGGTGTGGGCTTGAGAGTTGATTGGACCAGGACTGGGATGAATGTCACTACACTGGGTGAAGACCTGCACGTGTGTTGTTTGCTTAAAGTAGTAAGAGGTTGGAAAGTAGGACATATTCAGCACATTATAGGTGAGTTTTACTTTGATGTTGATGGTGAAGTACCTAGGTCTAGTTAGGAGATGGGTTTGGAAGTTAAATAGAGATGGTGAGATGTTGGAGAAGCTATTGCTATTAGGATGGGGTTGTAAGGATAGAGTGGTAGAACCTGGGTAAGAAGAGTAAAAGGAGGGGAGAGAAGTGAAGTAAGTGAGTAAGTGAAAAATAGCTATGGAGGTGAACAAAAGAATGCCATGTTTATGTTGTATGACATAGTGTGAAAATGGTGTTGAGAAAACCAAAGCGGGATATAGGTGATACTGTAACTGGTGGGAGGAAAGACTGGATTCTGTGGTAATTGCAAGTGTTGTATGCTGGCTATATAGGTGGTAATGGTACTTGGGCTCTAATTAGTTGGAGGAAATGAGCAATGTGGCATCTGGGTGTATAAATGTAATTGACACTGGGGTGGGTGGGAATGGGAGTAGGGTAGGGGAATGGAGTGAGCCTGGAGTGAAGCGGAGGGTGAACAGAGCAGGTAGCACCCACTTCCGAAAGCCAGGAGTCAAGACAAAAAAAAAAAACTCCAAGGCAAAGAATGGGTAGGTAAGTGTCATAGATGTCAGGTGTATGTAGAAAAGAAAGTACACAAGGAAAGTAAGCAGAAGAAATTAAAAGTTAAAGCGGTTACTAAAATAGAGTTATAAGAATAAGAGAGCCAAAACAAAAATGCAGGGGGTATTCTACAGAATGCAAAACAAATTCCATAAACTGGATAAACGCCCAGTTTACACCTCAGAGCAGAATTAAAATAAAAATAAAGCAACAAACTGACCACGGCTCGGTGAATTCAAACAGTTTTAATAAAACACATAAGAGTAAGCACTTTCACGATTTACAACTAATCGCTTCTTCAGACTCCATTCATACAAATAAAATAACTCAGTTTAAATTAATACTGACCAATCAGATACCACATCCTATATGACATCATTAATTAATAACAATTTAAAAAATTCTAAGCTTTAAAGCAGTATACAAAAAATAGTAATAAAACAATGTGTCATATAATTAAACCAATAAATTAAATGTTTCAGAGACCTAGCTGTCAAGAAGGGTTTCAGTGAAACTACACCATTTAGCCCTGGTGGTTTATCTGCCTGTAGTTGTAGTATCCATTTCTGCTCTATTTCTTCTACTCTGTTGTTTATATCACCCCCTCTAATGTTTTGTTCAATAATCTCTAGCACCATAAAATTAAATATATGTTGCGTGTCCTCAGTTAACACATGTTTCGCTAGAGCATTAGTATCCTTCTTGTTAGTTATATCTCTTAGATGTTCTAATACACATTCTTTGAGGCATCTATTGGTTTTCCCTATGTAAAAAATGAAACATTTAGTACAAAAACTGAAGTAAACTAAGTGCTGTGTTTTACAGTCTGCATAGAAATTAATTTCTATATCAAAATTCAAAGTGGGTGTGAAAAGGTAGGTTTGCTATACAGATAGCTACATGCCATGCAGTTCCTGCATGGGAATGTGCCAATTCTTTGAGATTGTATTAAGCATCTGTTGTTCCTTATTTTATAACAAAGTTGTCTTTTAAGAGATTTCTTGTTACTAAAAAAAAAAATGTGGTCTATCATCAATAACCCTGTCCAGTTCACTGATTGACCTGAGGATAGACCTCTGCCTTTGTGTTTATTCCACTATTTATGCTATTATGTAACACATTTTGCCTGTGCTATTTCTGCTTGGCTTTGTCTTACACTTTTGACTATTCATCTGTGCTTTTTTATTACATTGGGTTGTATTTCACATATTTTTTATTTAGTTATTGCTACAAGTAATTCCCTTTAAAATCTATGTGATTTCATGCAACTACTTTTGGCTGACTTTTGAAACAGGTTTGTGGCTGAAAAAGGTCTTGTGGCCAGTCTACCTACCGGATAGTTAAATAAATAAATAAATAAATAAATAAATAAATAAATAGAATAAAATAAAAGTCAATTACAATAAACAAACATCATATCTAAAGTCTCTCCTAAAAGTACCCAGGAAAATTCTCCAAGGATTTCTTCATCAAACGTTTCCCATTTCATGGCCTACATCAATTACAAGCCATTGAAAACAGTTTCACATCTTCTCTCTGATCTTAACTTTCAGGGCATATGGACAAAGCAAGAACATTGTTCCTTTGTGAAAGCTTTTAAACAACATGGCTTTATGTTACCAATTCCAGCATATGGACAGGCAAAAGACAGCAGTACCAGCAACTAAAAATATCTAGTGTGCCATTTATATTACTCTGCTGCGTGGACAACTTATATTTTTCCATTTTGCAGTCTTCCTGCATAGTGTTTAGGATTACCTTATGCAAGGCTTTGTCCTTATCAGTAACTAGGTATACTTCATCTGGACTGTTAGATTTCTGGAAAACAACTCTCTTTTGTTGCGGCAGCAAGACGGCTTCTCAGAACAGGCTATGTACCTGTCTTCCTGTTGTACCTGGTTATAAGTATTCCTAGACTGATGAGGATGAACTCAGAAAAGGCTTGCTGGCAAAGACGGTCAAGGAGTCTACAATTTCCAGCTCATGCTGGTAGAAGTTTTCTACGCTGCTCTCCTGAAAAAAGTCTGAGATCTTCTCACTTAATCTCTCGGTCTGTACTGACACATTGCTGACTTCTTGACCTTATAGATTTGTGCTACTACTTCTTGTTGTCCTCGGAAGACTTTTATTTGTCCCCGGACCTGAATAACATCACCAATGTCCAGTTTTGAACTCTTCTGCACATGCTCCTGCAGCTTCCTCAGCTGCTCTGCAATGTTGAGACCTCCAGATACAGCCTGATAGGCACTGATGCCTGATGGCAGACCCTCATTTGGACTTATGTTCTTCCAGCAAGTACAGCTTATAACTCCTATGCCATCATCCACTCCATAAGTATAAAAAATATCTTTTTCCTGGGTCAGAACCACAGTTACCAAGATATCCACTGTAAAAGAATATACCTGGGATATGCTTGGACTCCTTTATCTCTAGTATGCCTTTAATGCACAGCTTAGCATAGGCAGAGAAAATAGGATCATGACCCCACAGCAGTGAAGGGGAGTTCTTCATCATTCCCCAAAACATGCATTAAAGTGAAATCAGATATCTGCATGTAGGTTCATGTAATATGATCAGGCAAACTACAAAATGACCACATTAACCCTTGTCACGTTACATATTCCCGGCTGTGTGCTGCACATAATATCTGAATCATACCTAGGGTGTGTACAGACTGTAATCAACTGTACAGGGTTTTGCATAATATGTCTGGCATGCTTTACATAGCATTGTGATTTTCTGGTACATCCTTGGCAAATCATTATAGACTGATGCTAGGAACTGATAACAGTAAGTTGATTTACTGATTCCATCCACGGCAGGGAACCTATGCTACTGGATGACCTGTTATTCCCTGCACTGTCTACATTTGTCTGGCCACTAGATGATCCTTCTCCTCATATGTGGGCCTTTGTCCCACACTTGTTCATGGCTTTGTCCATATTTCTTGCTGTAAGTAGTTGGAGGTATGCTGTGACTGGGGTACATGCTGTAACACCTCACATAGGTTACAGACTTCTCATCTCTGACTGTACATGTTTTACAGGATGTCCAGAATTCTGCTCTATATTTCTGTTCTGCTCCTCACACAGTTGTGTTGTTTTGATAATATACAACTACATGGTGTCCACTGTCGTGTAGGTACTGACAAAGTTACTTGATGGCCTGTACATCTTGCTGCTACGCTGACTTGTTACAACCTGATGTTATACTAGCCACCTTCTAGGTTACTCAGTGCATGTATAATGTCCATAGCTGTGGCCACCTGTCCCTCCATTCTCTCTGGTGTTCAGATTTCTTGCAGTAAGAAATAGTTACACATCTTATAAGTCTTTGGGACTCCTACCACAGGAGTACCTCACATGCACAACTGTAGGTGCAGCCAGCTTCAAACCATGAACACCATCAACCATGCTAATGTACTTAGCTCACTAAACCACACCAGCCACCAAAAAGTAAAGTTTAATTCCTGAAACTATCAACAGCAGACAGACATAACTTTGACCCCTGCATAATGAGGAGATAGGACATGTCGCCAGGTTGTTTGGGACAGCCGTGAGACTATGTTGACTGCTGCTATCACCTTATTAACATACCGTTACTGCAGTTGAATGGGAACACAGCTGTGTTGGGGGTAGGGGACTCTAGCATTGGCAATCATGTGTCTGTCCTATGATCCCACTGTTTGGCATTTCCCTCACATAGTGCAGTGGGTTTTGCTGCCTTGTGCTCTACTACATATTATGGAGCAGCCAGTATTGGACAGAGAGTATGTGTTGTCCCACATAGCTGTTAGTTCTCTGCAGGTATCCCAGTAGCCCACTCAATTCCCTTGCATACATACAGCAGGTCTATACATATGCTACCATAGTCAAGTAGCCCCACATTTGTTGTAAAGTAGAGTGACTTACCTTGTGATTGCAGCAATTGAGATAGTGCTTCAAGGCTGACTCTGCCTGATACACACAGGACATAGCCAATACATGGCAAGGTACATGTTGTGTGGTGTGGCTGGCATCCTTTTTACTATGTATGTGAGTTAGAGTGAAGTGTTAGTCCCTAGGATCCTAGGCTGTTAGTGCATGTGCTATGTGTTGCCTCTTTTCCAAGGCCAGAGCATATGGGGTATGCCTATGTCTGCCTACAGGGACAGGCTCAAGGGGTTCCTCCTCCAAGTCCCCCTGTGGCTGTGGCTGTAGTAACCTTGGTACTGGTGGGGGGCTGTGTGTCCCCTCCCTGTGATGTTCCTGCCACAGCTGTTTCACCAGGATCATATTGAGTAGTATGGCACATACTGTCAACATCTGTGCACATGTGGCTGGAGAGTACTGCAGGGCTCCACCAGATATACTGAGGCAGCGGAACTGTGACTTGAGTAGCCCAAACACATGCTTTGTGATGTTCCTAATTTGTGTGTATGCCTCATTATGGCGTTCTTTGGTAGGTGTGTGTGCATTTCTGATGGGTGTCATTATCCACAGTTCCAGTGCATAGCCAGCATCCCCCAGTAGATGGCTGTATGGGATGTCCCCACTGGCAAACATCTGGTACGGCTGTGATGTGTGCCAGATATAGGAGTCATGATAACTGCCAGGGCTGCCAGCACACACACTCATGATAATGCCCTGAACATTGCACACAACCTGGCAGTTGATGGAGTGAAACCCCTTCCGGTTGATGTAGACTCTACCCTCCTCACTGGGCTGTGCTTTGATTTGCACATGAGTGCAGTGCATGGAACCCAGCACCTCAGGGTAGTGTGCTACATGGTGGAAGAGACACATACTGCTGGCCCTCTGCTCAGGAGTGTGGAGTAAATAAATGTGCTCACTGGCATGTGTTTGCATGGCAGCTAGGCACTGGTGGAGTACCCTGGATGCAGTTGCCTGTGGGACCCTCATCATGCCCCCAGCTGGTCTTTTAAAAGTACCTGTAGCTAGTATTCTAAGGGTTACACATACCTTTGTTTCCAATGGGATGGGTTCTCCTCTGTAGGCTCTGGGTCTGAGTTGAAGGCGGCAAAGCTTGGTGAGTTCTTGTAGCATGTCTCTGTCCACCCTGTAACGTTCTACAATCTCCAGCTCATGCAGCTCCTGGAAGGTTACCCTGGGCCTGAACACTCTTTTCCTTCTCAGTCTAGGCCTGTCAGCAGCAGCATCAGCACTGACCTCAGCCTCTAGCGCATACAGATGTAGCAGAGCAGCAGAAGCCCCTAGCATTCTGCAGTTGAAATTCCCAAGTCTTTACTCACTTGTGCAGAGTATGGGGGAAAAATCAGATTGTAGGGTGTACGCATACTTTATAGTGGTGTGCTGCAGATGCAACCTATATGATTGGCTGACTATGATGCATTCCACCTGCCAGGTATAGCATTGAGGGGTTTGAATGGCCCAGTGTTAGTGGAACAGGGCTTATCAGTCATTTATACATGATTGACTTTCCCAGGCTGTTTCTTTTTTTTTAAATGCCTTCCCTGCTAAGCACTGCGGAAAGGCGTGCAAACCCGCACTGCAAGTATAAACACTACTTAGCAGTCTGGACACACCCCCTATGCACGAGCAAGCTCAGCATAGCTTAAACCAGCTAAAACACTTGCCCTGGAGCTAAACAAAACTTAGCAGCAGTAGACACAAACCTCTGCTTAGCTGACCGGCGCACCGAACAAATGGGTGCCGCTGAGTTCCAATCCGCTTAAACATATTGTGACACACCCCCTTTTGATAACAGCTACGTGTTCTACTGACATCAACATGGTTTTGGGGCTACACAGCTTTTATATGTAGACACAGTGGCCCATTTTTGCAATTCAGTAAGTCCAGCTCATTTGCATACAAATGCTTGCACATAACCTAGATACTTCACTATTCCAGAGCCTGCCTCCTTAGCAGCCACTGAAATCTTCCATTGTACATACTGCATGCAGGGCACTTCTTTCTTCTTCTTTCGGCTGCTCCCATTAGGGGTTGCCACAGCAGATCAACTGTTTCCATTTCTTCCTGTCCTCTGCATCTTGCTCTGTCACACCAACTACCTGCGTGTCCTCTCTCACCACATCCATAAACCTTATCTTAGGCCTTCCTCTTTTCCTGTTACCTGGCAGCTTCATCCTTAGCATCTTTTTCCCAATATACTATGCATCCCTCCTCAGCACATGTCCAAACCAATGTAATCTTGCCTCTCTGGCTTTGTCTCCAAACCTTCCAACCTGGGCTGACCCTCTAATATACTTATTCCTAATCCTGTCCATCCTCTTCACACCCAGTGCAAATCTTAACATCTTCAACTCTGTCATGTCAAGCTCTGACTCCTGCCTTTTTGTCAATGCCACTGTCTCCAACCCATATAACATAGCTGGTCTCACTACCCTCTTGTAGACCTTCCCTTTCACTCTTACTGGTACTCGTCTGTCACAAATCACTCCTGACACTCTTCTCCACCCACTCTATCCTGCCTGTACTCGCTTCTTCACCTCTCTTCCACACTCACCATTACTCTGAACTGTTGATCCCAAGTATTTAAACTCATCCACCTTTGCCACCTCAACTCCTTGCATCCTCACCATTCCTCTATCCTCTCTCTCATTCACACACATATATTCTGTCTTAGTCCTGCTGACCTTCATTACTCTTCTCTCTAGAGCATATCTCCATCTCTCCAGGGTCTTCTCCAACTGTTCCCTACTCTCACTACAGATCACAATGTCATCTGCAAACATCATAGTCCATGAGGACTCCTGTCTGATCTTGTCTGTCAACCTGTCCATCACCATTGCAAATAAGAAAGGGCTCAGAGCTGATCCTTGATGTAATCCCACCTCCACCTTAAACGCATCCATCACTCCCACCGCAGACCTCACCACTGTCACACTACCCTTGTACGTATCCTGTATCATTCTTACATACTTCTCTGACACTCCTAACTTCCTCATATAGTACAACAACTCCTCTCTAGGCACCCTGTCATATGCTTTTTCTAAATCCACAAAGACACAATGCAACTCCTTCTGACCTTCTCTGTACTTCTCCATCAACACTCTCAGAGCAAACATCGCATCTATAGTGCTCTTTCCTGGCATGAAACCATACTGCTGCTCACTAATTATCACCTCCCTTCTTAACCTAGCTTCCACTACTCTTTCCATAACTTCATGCTGTGAATGATCAATTTAATCCCTCTGCAGTTACTACAGTTCTGCACATCACCCTTGTTCTTAAAAATCGGCACCAAAACACTTTTTCTCCATTCCTAAGGCATCCTCTCACTCTCCAAGATTTCATTAAACAATCTAGTTCAAAACTCCATTGCTATTTCACCTAAACACCTCCATGCTTCCAGAGGTATGTCATCTGGACCAACAGCCTTTCCGTTCTTCATCCTCTTCATAGCTATCCCTACTTCCTCCTTGCTAATCCACTGCACTTCATGATTCACTACCCGCACATCATCCAACCTTCTCTCCCTCTCATTCTCTTCATTCATCAGCCCCTCAAAGTACTCTTTCCATCTGCTCAACATACTGCATGCAGGGTACTATAATGCATTATTCTCACAAATGTCTTAATTTCAATTTTTAAACATTTTAATATATTTTTTTGAATAGCTGCATGTTTGTGAGTTGCTGTGCACTGTGCAAAAGTAATATGGGTATTACAAAATTTATTTTGTATTATTTTGCATTATTTTTTGGACTCACAAGGCATAGGTCAGGATTCACGAAGCCTCCGTGTAAGAGTTATAACTCTTACATGGAGGCTGCAGTTAAACGGAGTGATGTCAGCATGCTCTGCATATTCATGAGAGCATGCTGAATCACACCTAAGTCTAACACGGTCCATGTAAGACAGTAGGGGGCGTGTCCGTATGCCGAGCCCTGCAGGCGGACACGCCCCCAGAAGAGTAAAAGTGCCCAAAGTAAACACCCACGACAGAGTCCAAGGAAATGTGAATAAACACAACACAACACATGCCCCCACAGACTATGAACAGAAAATATATAAATGAACATGTTATATATTTTTTTAAATTGTAAAGATGTTTGCCCGTGAGTGAGCTCGTTTGCGCGGGCGTGCCCGTAGCGCAGCTACAGTTAGCAGTCAGTGGGAAAGCATATAAGAACTAAATATGCAAAGTAAGCCAAAAAGCAATAGCGTAGCGGTAGAGATGTCAGCTAAAGAGCAGGCATTCATGGTTCAAGCCCCCACACCACCAGCTTTTATTTTTAGCAAAATAAGCACGAAACAAGTCCCTGACAAACATGTACACATATAAAATCACATTTTATGTAAAATGTAATGAAACAGTCCATTTATTTTGAAGAAATGTGAGGTAACAAAACAATAAAAAAATGCCAGATGTGCCTATAGCTGAGCTACAGTTTAACAAGGTGAGTGCATCTGCCCGTAGGTGAGCAGTGGTTTAACAGGTGCAAAATGTGTGCCCATAGCTGAGCAGTGGTTTCACATACTCAAACTGTGTGCCCCTAGCTGAGCTGAGTGTACTATGCATGCTGACAGCCAAATGAGGCATAAGCCAGCTCACCCCATTTGCACGGAGCTGCACCACGTGCCAACAAGCTAACCGATGGGCAACATTGAGCAAGCTGTAATAAAACTGCCTTTACACAGACACACCCCCTAGCCTGTCTAGACAGTCATAAAATATAAAAAGCAGTGGCCAGGTTCGAACCCAGGATACCATGCACCATTGTCAAGGTACTGAACCACTAAGCTATGACAGCTATACTCAGAAATGCAGTAATAGCAAATATATAGGAATGAATAGAAAGTGAAGCATGACAAAGCAGGTTTTGTGAAGTGGATACAATTCCAAAATGGCCAATCACAGATAAGTGTGGGAAAACGGCATATATAAGCCCCATAGGTGGGAATACACAGCATAAATGATTGTAGAACTGACTTGCAGCCAGAATGTCAGGTGTAGGTGAGGGTGGTTGCTTTCGAGCACAGAGGTGGGGCATTGAGGAGTCCAGATACATGGTCTGGCTCCTAGTCCACAATCATGAGGCCCAACTCATGCAGGGCCAGGTCCTGTGGGGAGCATATAGGGCTGAGGTGTGGGACCGGTTGGCTCATGATCTTACCAGTGCCACAGGGATTCCAAGGACTGGTGAGCAGGTCCATCACCACCATGCGGACCTGAAGAGACGCAAGCAGGACCAATTGAACCTTTGGATCCAGGAGGCCTGGCAAATGCCCAACGCCCCACTACTGAGTAAGTTACATTTAATTATGTATGTAAGAAATTAAATTAGCTGATATTATGGAGATGTGTATTCCAATATTACTTCATTTATATTACAGCTGCAGGTGTCCATTCTGTGAACCACAGAGCCTATGGCGATAGGCTGGTGCGGTTGCGCCACCAGGCAGGTCAGTAATCCACTCCCAGTAACTGTAAAGAAATATAAAAGTATGACAGTTAGCAAAAGAGTGCAGTGTAGTCACTAAGTAATAAAATGTGCAAGTAACAGTGTAAAAGTGTTTGCAAGTATTGCTTGATTACAAAAGTGTGTTGCAGTCTGAAATCCAAACAGAAAAATGAAAATGTCTGAAATAAATTCTGAAATAAAGATGCCCCACCTATAATATCATAGTGCACAACCTGCAGCAGGCTGAAAAGTACAGCTGCAGAAGATGAGCAACTCACATGTGTGAAATATATCCCTGTTGAAATACTGAAACATGACAGAAGTGAGACTGCTGGAAAGGATTGTAATAACTACAGGTAAAACATGTCAATAAAGCCTAGAAGTAAGTACCATCCTGAATAGTAAAATGAAAACAAGTGAGAGGGTGTGAGAAAGAGTTATGAATCCACCAATAAAGTAGTAATAACCCCTGTATAAAGTATACTGCAGTCAGTACAGAATGAAATGAATGTGACAAGTAGAGCCAAACTGTGAAATGTGTCCAAAGTGTTGCTGCAGCTGGAATGTGTATCCCAAAATCTGGATATGTTGCTCTCAGTCTGCAATATGCAGATAGTATGATTGTCTGAAATATCAAACATCCACAGTTGTCTATAGCTATATAAAGCAAATGTAACAGGATGATGTAGCTGAACAAAGCCAGATATGAACGTGTATGAATAACAATAAAATGTATATTGATGTAGCAGTAACAGTCCTATCACCAAAGTGAAGTAGTTATCATATAGGAAACTGTAGTTAGAACAGTAGTGTGTATATATCTGTAGCTATTAGAAATGTACAGCATATGTATTGGTATTCAAAGGTGTTAATAATATTTTCTTCACCCCACCCTATAACCACATATAATCCATTCCACATGAAAATGGTATGTGCAATCACAATTAACACCCCTGGACATTTGTCCTGATGGGTCCTAAATATTTGCATGTCTGTTGATGCATCTGCCCTGTTCATACATCCAAACCTGATGGCCTGTTGCCATCAGTCAACCCTGCATGTTGTTGGACTGTGTATTGCTGTTCAAATTATGCATGTGTTATGCTTGCTGTTCAATGGTGTGAATATCTGGGTGTTTGGTTAATGGGAATACTAATGCATGCTGTTACAACTAATTGCGAATGGTATTGTATGTTACTAACCCAAACTGTCATGACATAATGCAAAACATAGAACGACAGGGAAGGCGGGTTCCAGCGGACCCACCTCTCCCACCTCAGCTGGCGAGTGCACCTGGCACTAGTGCCCAGTCTGGACCCTCCTCCGGTGGCCCTGTGCCACCTGCGGGTGGAAGCGCTGCAGGGGATGGGGCCCGTCCCCTCTCGGCAAGTGTGGCTGGAGGAGAACCACCACTCACCCTCCGTAGCGTCCGGACTGTGGTGCATAGGGAGATCCGGGACTCTGTTCTTGAGCCCCTATGCCAGCTTGAGGCACAGGTGGCACAACTTACGGGCATGCCTGTTGCCCGGCCTACACAGCCCCCAGCACAGCCCCGTCCTGGGCAGTGAAGGAACAGTGGCAACTGCCCATGGGTGGGGATATCAGTTCCACTGTTGCCATCTGTGGGCTCATGGGCTCTGGATATCCAAACCTCCGTCCCCGTCAATTGTGTAACCCCCACACGTGTCATACACCACCCCTGTATGCGTCTTGTTTGTCTTGTCTGTTGACCTACCCAACCTACCTCCCCAGCTATACCGACTTCCTTCACCTGACATACCACTCTCACCTGAAAAAAAAAAAGGGCACTCTGTACCCACAAAAAAATTACGCCCCATACATAGCTGCCCATTCCGCACATATGTCTACCGGACATGGAAACTATCAATTACAATTGGCTGTACAACAAGTATTATTGTTGTCCTTACACGTCTCTCAGGGTGGAAGGTATCAAATGTCACACCAAATTACAAACATATGCACAGCTGTTGCTGATGAAGGAATGGGCAGCTATGGGCCTTACCTACATCCCTCCTGCAAAACCCAAGCTTGTTTCCCTACTGTCTTACCCTCTTTGTGACCCCTTTTTCACCACTTTCCTGTCTCCCCATTTCCATTTCTTTCAAAGAAAATAGCTGGTGTGCAAGAGTAAGCACGTTTAAGCGGTTGTAAGCAGGTGTGCGCGGAGCTGAACGCCAGTGCGCATGCGTGAGCTCCGCGCAAACCAGCGCTAACCCGGTTACAACTGCTTAAAAGTGCCTTAGTCACTCTGATTGACAGGTCCTGTAGTCAGTTCAAAAGCAAAATAAAATCCCACTGTCAGTCCTGAACCCAGGAAACAGTAGTCTGCATGACTTACCACTAAGCCATGACTCTTATACAAGCACATTGTGCTAAAATAAATATATCATGTAATAGTACAAATTAATGTAAAGGGAATATAGGATGTGTAGTACGCAAACATGTCATTTAAAATTACTGTCAAAACTAGTGGATTTCCATAATAGTAGTGTGTGAACAGAAACAGCCATGCTAGTTGGTAGCTAGTAGGTAATAATGTCACTGCAGCACCTTGCAAGCCACACACATACTCACAGCAGGATAATCACTGCCCCTACCCCAGAACCTCTTACAGGAACACATCCGGACCATGTAAAAAAATATGTGGAGCAAAGGCCCAAAACCAGGGACACATTACAAATAATGTTATAACAAACGCAGACAGTTCAGAGAGTAACATGTTCTGCATTTTGTGGGATGTTTGGAAGGGTATGAAGTCTGAAACTTGAATGTTTGTCACTATATTCTGACTTGAGCTCAGAGTGATTTGCCAGAAAAAGCTGTGCATGAGATATTGACCAAAATATGAGGCAGAAATGAGGACAACCTGCAAATATTTGTACACATGAGAGGTCTGACACCACCATATTTGAATAGTTAAGAGCCTAGACATAGCAACAGTGAATGAGTTACAGGGATACCCCACAGACTCCATGTGAAATGTACAAACAGTAGGCAGAAAGGTGTAACAACACATGCCATGGTAACTATGGAGTCCTGAAAGTATGCACCACTTGCATGGCAGAAAAAGTGTAGTAATACATATGCTCATGCTAACCCACAGTCACAACTGCAGCATACCAGACAATTTAATGGGTGTACCCCACTGATATGTACCATTCCATGAGGCAGATAACAGATGAACCTGAGAGTCTCTGGGGCCTGCTCAGCAGCATACTCAAATACCCTAATAGATGTCAAGGCCCACACCATGGCCAGACCACACTGCATGCTGTAACACCCTAGCAGATATAGCAAGCATTCCAAGGTGTGAATGTACATGGAAAATAGGAAAGCCACAGCAGCACACTATGGTCAGGACTCCTAGCAGGCATACAAGTAGTGACTGTAAAGGGCAACTATTGAAGCCTTAGCAACAAAGTGCAAGCAAAAGTGAAAGGAAAGCACACACACACACATTAACAGTAGTAGTAGTTGTAGGTGTCAGTGTACATACACAGTTAGTACAGGAAACTGGAGAAATGAATGGAGGAATGTTAATCTACAACACAGCTGGAAATATGAGAGAGATACCAACCTTTACACTCACAGAACATTGTCCACAGCATACCAGCATGGTCCCTGCCCTTAAAATCTGAAAGGGCTACGCCTATCTCACATACCTTTTTATAGCACTGTTCTGACATCACAGTGAGAACTGCAATCAGTACACAACTGGCTGCATGCAATTAGCAAATGCTGGCTAACAATTGGTGCCGAGGCCATCACATGGACATATGCAGATACCTACAAAAGTATGCTGCACTCCCAGTCCACACATGCAATACTTTCATTGCACCCTGAGGAGGACGTGAGAGACAGACAGACAGAGAGAGAGAGAGAGAGAGAGAGAGACAGAGACAGAGACAGAGAAAATTGAAATTAAGCAGACACAAACAAAACTGTTCAGCAACAGCCACCTGAAAGCTGACAACTGGCAAGTGGAGCAGCAGGACAGAAAACCAGATGGCAACACAAGCAGCTGTGACAAACACAGGTAATGTAAAGTAATACTATAAAGGTCTACATACTGTGAACCCTCCATATGTGTCATTGGTCTGTATCCATATGTATATGAAGATGTGTAAAGGGCAGAGGACATACAGCAACTATCAGTGAAGGCTGTACATACATTTGTATGTGAGAGCATCTATGTGCACATATCAATGTAGGTTGACTGTAGGTTGTAGTGCAATGTACAAAGCAGGTTTCACAGTTATGTATGTTTAGCAGTATGTCAGTGTGTGTATACAGTATGGTAGACAAACATGTTGATATACCTGTCTATCATATGGATATGTATGTATGTCAAAATATGTATGTATGTATATATATATATATATATATATATATATATATATATATATATATATATGATATGCATATATGTATACATACATAGAGAGAGATGTAGGAATACATAGACAGATGTAGATAGATAGAATATGTACAAACATATATATGTAATGCACACATACAGATATAGATATATGTAGATACATATACATAGACAGACTGATCTGACTATCTACAGGTATGACTGTATATGACGACCTCAACACCCCTTGTCCCACCCCTCTGTCACTCTCACCCCCTCTGTGTCCCCCTCCATATCTATAGCAATATATGTACATCAATATATATATATGTATATGTATATAGACATATATATATATATATATATATATATATATATATATATATATACATATAGATATATCTATATACATATATATATATATATATATATATATAGAGAGAGAGAGAGAGATGTATATATATTCTGAGTGAGGCACATGTGTACAGATGTATTGCAACAGGTGCCTGGTGACAAAGGCATGGAGTGAACACCAGTGTCAAAACCGAGTACCATACCCCATTTCAAATCACCTACACCAGTAACCACCAGATATGTGATTGGCTGCCCACCACTGCATGTGTCAGGGGTGAACAGGGTCATAAATGTGTACAATAGTGCCCCAATGATATTCACACTGGCACACTATTCCTGGAATACCTGCACATGGTATGTGTCAGCAGACATGGTGTGTCAGCTATGGACATGTAGGTCGGTGTACCCCTCCACACCACATAATGGATGCCATGGTATGGACCTCACATGACAGCTACAGATATGGAGAAGGACACAGTGACATGTACAACACTGTGACAATGCACTCAAACACATTACCAATGCACAGTGACTGACAACACCACAGAGTACACACATACTGCCCACATAGAGGTTACCACTCCCGGATTTACATACGTAAGTCACACCCATGACAGATGTCCAACAACCATAGTAACACCTCACACCATCCACAACCTAAATGACTGCTGTGTGTCGTCCATGCCACTGTAATAGAGAGCACATGTGTAGGTAAAGGTTCCTACCCACAGATAAGACATACCCTGCAATAAACCACACAGTGTTAAAAAGCATGACTCCCCATGAGTACATGTCACACATACCCCTGCTGAATGTTAGTCAGATAGGTAATATGCCATATGAGTCACCCTGTGTAACTGTGTGACAGCAGCAGGTACCATCACACCACATGTGTCACACTGGTCAGGGTAGCAGAACAGTATGCTGCTGTACTCCCAAGGGCAATAGCATATTGTATAGTATTTATTGTAATGCAATGTATTGTGTTGTATTGTATTGGTATGTTGAGGTGCCTCCTTCGTGGAGTGGAACCACTGCTGCTGTGCGCCAGTGTACAGGTACATATCCTGTAGTCAGGCTAGTGTTACATAGCACTTCTATATGTGTGTTTAGCTCCTGTCAGAGTTTATGTAGCATGCAACTGGGGATACCATCAGGTCCCAGTCATGTTGTGCATTCTGCTTTCATGAGGGCAGCTCTCACCTATACATCTGTGATGACAGGGAGGTTACAGTCAGCTGGGATAACTATGTCTTATTTAGGGGGAGAGGGCGGGGTGACACCTGCACTAAACCTGTCTGCCACAATGTTGTCAATATCTGTGGTTTCAGTGAAATATTTGTTGTTGTGTACTAACTATGGGCATAGAGGATGGATTCTGACCAGGTTGCTAACATAACTGAAGAAGGCCTTCTGGTTATCTGTAGTGTCCCTCTTGATTTCCCTCTCAAAGTTGCCCATGGATGTTTGTATGATGGAAAATAGATCCTTACTAGTGCTGCTCAGACATGTCTTCCCTTAATGGAATTATGCTCTGTCTTGCAGTAGCTTCCATCTTTTGTAATACAATCTGTCTATGGCTGGGGTCCACCAGACAGGATGCTGTCCCTTTGTGGAGAGTGTCTTGCTCATATATGGGATTGCATGATCCATGCATTCTCAGAGATGTCTGTAGAAAGCATTTGTGTAGGGGTCAGCATTGTGGGTTGTATCTGCCACTGGCCCAGTGGGCTGAAAGGATACCATGTCACTGTTACAAAGTGTAAAGTTTGCATCTGCATTGTTATTCACTATAGTCGTTTGTGCTGGTGGTGGAGGTGGGATATGTATATCCAGGGCAATTAGTGTGTGGTCAGCTCACAGTAGTTGATGATGTAGGCCATACAGTACCTAGATACAAACCTCCAGAGTGAGGAGGTGCTCTGGACCTGAATCAGTGTTCTGACTGCTGGGGTTTGGTAGTATGTCGTAATGAGTGTGCCAGGTACTGTTGCACAGTTGCTGGCTGAGCACTGATACCTGGCCATTTACATGTGTATCCACCAATAGACAGACAGATGCTATATATGTGAGATATGTTGTATCATAACAGTCGAGTAGCATGTGTAGTATGTGTGCCAAATTCTGCTGACATATATTGCTGATATCAGGTTATTTTCTGTTTCAGGTACATGGCTCACCCGCAAAATCCTGCTTACTCCACAGCTGAGGATGAGGAGATACACCAGAGCCTGGTGCGGGATTATGCAATACTCTTTTCCCACACCAGCCAGAATCAGCAGGAGAGGGCTGCACTGTGGCAAGACCTGGTCCATCGGGTAAATGACATAGGCACGCATAATAGGACATATGAGCAGGTACGACATCACTGCAGTGATTTAATCAGAAATGTCCGTCAGCGTGCATCGGATATCCACAGGCAGCAGGTTGCCACAGGTGGTGGGGTGGCTACACATCCCCCACTCACCAGACTGGAGGGACTACTCATGAGTGTAGTGGCTCCAGTCCGCCAGCAACAACAACAGCAGCAGACATGCATTATGATGGAGGCTGGAGCCACGCAGCAGCAAGACAGTGAGCATGCAGGTAATATGCCATATGTATAGTTGACTGTTGTGTACACTGGTAGTTAATGCATGTGTGAGGTGTGTCCTTGGTTTGTAGCTGTCACCATAGTATTTAATGTGCAAGTGTGATATCCTCAATATTAGCAGCTGACCTGTGAAAGGTGACTGTTGTACTACTGACCTGTATCATACTCAGTAACAATGGCACAGTTGTGCCCACTGACATTAGTTTCTTCATGTCTGCAGGTCCCTCTGGTGTAACAGCAATGCAGCCTATCCATGCTGGTGAGTGTGTATTAACAATACCTGTAATAGTCTTGATAGTAATAGTAATATTAGGCTCACTTAGTAGTGCTCTTTGTATGCATGTAGGTGTGTCTGTGTCTGTGTGTTGATATCATGCATACTGAGTAGTGTACAATTGTGTGCAACTGTGCATCTGTGCATGTGTGCATCTGTGCATGTGTGCATCTGTGCATGTGTGCATGTGTGCATGTGTGCATGTGTGCACCTGTGCATGTGTGCACCTGTGCATGTGTGCATGTGCGCATGTGTGCATGTGTGCATGTGTGCATGTGTGCATGTGCATGTGCATGTGCATGTGTGCATGTGCATGTGTGCATGTGCATGTGTGCATGTGTGCACCTGTGCATGTGTGCATGTGTGCATGCATGTGTGCACCTGTGCATGTGTGCATGTGCATGTGTGCATGTGCATGTGTGCATGTATGTGCATGTGTGCATGTGCATGTGTGCATGTGCATGTGTGCATGTGCATGTATGTGCATGTGCACCTGTGCATGTGCGCATGTTTGCATGTGTGCACCTGTGCATGTGTGCATGTGTGCACCTGTGCACCTGTGCATGTGTGCATGTGTGCATGTCTGGACCTGTGCATGTGTGGATGTGTGCATCACTGGTAATGTGTAGACATTGTAAACTGTGTTTCCTGTTTCCCCCCACAGGTTCTGGTGCTGCTCTGGTGTCATGCAGCAGGGAACCTGAATCAGGTGCCATGGGTACTGATAATGATGACATCTGTGTAATGGCACAGGAAGGTATGCCAGGGTCCGCCATTGGTCAGCCGATTGACAGTACACAGCTGTCGACCCCATCAATGCGCACAGTTATCCTGCCAATACACCCTTTGTCACCAATGTCCCTAGGTGATGGACAGCATACAGTGGGCATTGACCAG
This sequence comes from Protopterus annectens, assembly GCF_019279795.1. Classification (NCBI taxonomy): domain Eukaryota; kingdom Metazoa; phylum Chordata; order Ceratodontiformes; family Protopteridae; genus Protopterus; species Protopterus annectens. Next base: position 153,678,689 of record NC_056728.1, on the reverse strand, counting down.
GGTAATGTGGTATCTGTGGCACATGCCTCCCCACACAGCAGCCATGGGCATGGCCCAGAGATGGTACCACACAGACAGATGTCCAGGGGTTCTCGTGGGAGCATCCGTGGGCATACTGCCCCTGTCAGACGTGCCCACAGAGGTCTTACAACCTCAGCTATGTTTTGGGCTGTCATGCAGGCACAGTCACGTATGGAACGGTACACCAGACAGGGTCTGAGGGAGCTGACAGCATGTCGCACAGCCATGACTGACAGTATGCGTGACATTGCGGCTGCCATCCGTAATTTCACTGATGTCATAGACAGACGTTGTGGGGACATATTAGACCGGTTCCACAACTACATGTCCATGAGCCAGGGCGATGGTGGACGGTTGAGGCATCAACATGGGCGTATGCCAGCAACAGCAGCAGCTTGCAGTCGTCGTGGACGACAACAGGGCCGCGGCCGCCCCCGTAGTGCCAGCAGCAGCCCCAGCAATGTTGGGTCTGTGCTGTCATCAGACCTCCCCAGGAGACCACGTGCACGTGGCCCTGGCCAGGCCCGACAGGGATCTGTGTCCAGTCAATGAACACCTGCTTCTGATGACAGTACCCAGTCTGGGTTGGTACCGGATACAGTCCATAGCACCCCTGCAAGGCACAGGTACCGTGTCCGTGGCCAGAGACACTGATCTGTATGACCTGGCAGGTACAGTCTGTGGCTTTCCACAAACACCAGTATATGGCAGCCATGAGGTGGAACTGTGTGCATCCATACACACATGTGAATTGACAACACCTAGGGCTACCGCATACATGCACACACTGCATCAACATTGCCCCACCTTGTACTGCTGTCCCTCACCAACACACATACACATACATGTCAATCGGTGGTATCAGTGGCTGACTCAGGCATACCAAGTTCACACCCTGTGCATATGATGAAACTGTGCCACCTCCTGCAATCTGTAACATCAGTGCAGGTACAGGTTAACATGTTGCTGATGCACAGGGTGACTACATAGACGTGTAGTAATAGTATCATGTTATTAACAGTACTGTGTGTTGAAATAATTGTGGGTATATCACAGCATGCCTGGTGCAGTAAGGGTGTGATTGTCATGTACTGTTGTCTACACCCATGGTAAGTACCATAGTGTATCATCTGCACATGTTGGCATACTGGTGGTAAGGATGTCAACAGAAGGCTACATACATAGGTAGCACAGTGGATAAGGTAATGAATGTATTAATACGCAATGATGGACATGTAAACTGCAAGTGGCATGTTGCCCACACTGGACTTTGCAATGCGGATGTTTGAGGATGTTGATATGTGTGCAATACTACACGACTGGTACAGGACACACAGGAGCACCCTAGCACTGCAAGCTCACATCTCATACCATGCTAGACAGCCCCAACACACAAAACTAACTGTCACAGGAGGGAGAGTCCCCATACATGTCAGGGATACTGTGGTGGCAGGCCAGGTAGCACACATCCTACTACATATGGAACCACTGAGTGAAGGCTCAGTGTCTGTTATTTGACATGTGTATTACTGCAGGTATGAGCACATGGGTTTCCATCCAGTTATTGTACATCCTGACAGTACATGGTCTGTACACTTGTGTGCGCTGAGACTGGACCCTAGCCATCTGACCTGTGTATTTCCATGTACATGTGCATAGTGCCTGCATATTTGCAGTGTTACCTACTGGAAGTGGTACAGCTTGTTTGTTGTACAATGGACTACATGCAGCCCTGCTTACTGTAGCTTTGTTTGCATGCATGTTTGCTTGCAATTACCCTGGAATACTGATCCCACCTGCAATGCATAGTTACAGAGCTTCTGTGGACTCCTAGTGACATCTGCATAGCTTACTATATGTATGTCCATGTCTCACTTGACAGAATGTCACTGTTTGTCCTGTTCACATGTACGTTGCCTGTGACACATTGCATATGACTTACCTGGCATTTGTCCACGTGAGCAGTCATATATGCTACTGCTAACTAATCACAGGCACTACACCCTCACATATTCATCTTCTGTTGAACCACCTGCTTCGCTAGGGATGGCTTGCACCTGTCACCCCTGGGCTTTCAGATATTGGCAAAGTCTCTTGCTACCCCCATAGTGCCTATGTTAGGCAAGGCTCAAATGACAAACCCACCTTCATAGGTATCACAAGGGATAAGAAACTAAGAGTAATGCTACCCAATGCCAGAAGTCTAAACCTCAAGATGCATGCACCCGATACTCTCTTTGGCATGGAGAACATCGATATCTGTGCAGTAACAGATGCCTGGTTCAGGGCTACTGAGAGCACCCCAGCACTACCAGGTTATACCTCATACCATGCTTTTCAGCCCCCAAACTTGGAACGAACACAAATGGAGGTGGAGTATTGATATTCATCAAAGATACCCACACCTCCAGGTTGGTGGCAAAGCACCAAGCATCAGAGACTATCCATGTGCAACTAACAATGGGTGAAACTGCCTTCCAGGTTATAGCCTGCTACAGACCACCCTCCCAAACCCAAGAACCGCACTCGGCCATCCTGTGAACAGTGGAAATATGAAGGTCTCTCCAAACACCATTATATTGGGCGACATCAACTACCCAAACATGGACTGGGAGCATGACTCTAGCTCCAACACCCTAGGCCAAAGATTCCTGGAATATATGAGCTCAAATGCTATGGAACAACTTGTTACCACTCCCACAAGAAGGGGAAACATACTGGACCTGATCATCACCAACATGGGGACTCTATGCTCCAGACCAGAAGTGTATCCCTCACTGGTAAGATCGGACCATAAACTAATCTCACTGGATATTCACATCCCGACCCCACCCCCTGCCCAGAACACCACAGTGAACAACTTCTCTTAAGCAAATTCACACTCCTCAAAACTGAGGTGGAAACCTTCAAAGCCCCCAGGCCTGTGGAAACTACAGACCAGACCACAGATTCCTCTATAAACGCATTCTATGGACACCTTCAGGAATGCATGGATCATGTGATCCCGAATAAAACCAAGATCCAATCCTCCAAAGGCAGACGTCCTGTCTGGTGGACCCCAGCCATAAACAAACTACACAATAGAAGGAGGAAGCTACTAAATGATACAGCAAATTCCCAAAAAGGGAAGGCATCACTGATCAGTATTAGCAAATAACTACAGGCACTCATAAGATTGTCTAAGGCCAGCTTCGAGAGACATTGCACAGGACACTAAGGATAATCACAAGGCTTTCTTTAGTTATGTTAGGAACCTGGGTGGTAATTCCCAGATATGCTCAGAGGTAGTCCAAAATGTCAATAGAAACACCAAACCCACAGACATTGCCAACATTCTAGCTGACAGGTTCAGTGCAAACTTCTCACCCCTCTCCACACTGAAAGGGCAAATATGTATACCAGCAGAGTGCTGCCCCCTTGACATCTCAGATGCTCAGGTAAGAGCCACCCTCTCCAAAGCAATACACACTGCATCAATGGGACCAGACAGTGTCCCGGGCTGTGTCCTACATGACCTCCAAGACGTGCTACAACCAAACATAAACCTACTGTTCAATCCCAGCCTTACTACAGGATATGTGTCCAAAGTGTGGTGTACAGCAACAGTGATCCCTCTACAGAAAGGTGGTGCCTCAATGGATCCTGGACACTATCGCCCCATAAGCCACACTAGCTTGGTCTGCAGAGCTATGGAAAGGATCATCATGGACCACATAAATATAGATATTGGGGACCTACAGACACTGGTTCATACCCAGTTTGGCTTTGTTAAGGGCAGATCCTGCCTCTCAAACCTGGTTGATTTCTTTGAAACTGTCACCAAGGCCATTGACGAGGGGAAGGTGGTTCACACAGCCTACCTGGACCTCGCAAAAGCCTTCAAAACAATACCCCACTCGGGCATTCTAGAGAAGCTCACCAGCTTAAATATAAGCCCCTATGTCACTAGATGGATTGCACACTGGCTCAAGGACAGAACCCACATGGTTAGAATTGCTGGAGCCATGCCAGACTCAAAACCAGTTACAAGTGGTGTCCCACAAGGCTCAGTCCTGGGACCTCTCTTGTTTGGTATATATTTATCGGAGGTACAGGCCAACACGGAAGGACTGTGGCTGACCAAATATGCAGATGACTGCAAACTGGCCGCCATAATCGACTCTCCAGCCGACACAAGCATCTTCCAAAGGGGCCTCATAGAAACAGACAACTTGTGCCAGAGCCATGGCCTCCAGCTGAATGCAAAAGTGTGTATAGTCATCCCCCTTGGCAAAAACAAAGTGCCCACAAAGTACCACATAGGTGGTACTCCATTACGTACAGAAGAAGTGATTAGGGACCTGGGGACCCAAGTCTATAGCAATCTCTCATTTGACAACCACGTGGCCAAAGTGGTTATAAAGACATTGTATATAGCCCACCCATCATGAAGGGATTCACATCTACACCAGGGGAGGACATCGTGCCTCTTTACTCATCCCTCATCAGGCCCATAATTGAGTACAATCCCCCTGTCGGGATGTACCTTACCAGACACCTGCAGCAACTGGAAAGACCCCACAAGTACCTCACCAAGAGGATCAAAGTGCTCAAACAGATGCCATATGCTGACCGGTTAAAGAAACCCCAGCTCTACTCAGTGGCATACCGCCTGTTCAGAGGTGATCTGTGCCTAATGTATAACACCATGTCAAACACGGAATTAATGGGCATGCTGCACCTGAGAATATCCAAATCCCATCGGGCTACACGCTTGAGAGACCTGAACCTCAGCACTGAAATAAATTGGACATGCTGGAGGGACAGATTCATAACCCAGAGGCTCACTTCACTGTGGAATAAAATCCCAGTCCAGGTTAGGCAGAGTCCCTCATTGACTCTCTTCAAGAGGAATCTTAATGAGTGGATGGGACATTGTAGGTTTACCCCGGGTATCACTTCTGTGTCACTGTTAGACAGAGGCGCAGTATACTAACCTTGGAAAAGGGCATGGCAAGATATATTTACAATGGATGGCGGCAGCCAAACACATTCTGGCTAGGTTCTTAAATGCCCTAGGGCAGATAGCCTAGTATGACGCTATGAACCTATGAACCTATGTACCTTGTTCCCCATTGGCCCTATGTGCTGTTAATCACCATGGCAATCACAATACTATGGTAGCATGTGCAAAGGTCAGTTGTCAGTCACCTCTATGCTACAGTTGTGGAATATGTGGGTCATGTGGCAATGTCACAGCTGCCACATGTACACAGTCAACCCTCTCCCCTACACATGGATGTACAACACATGTATGAGATGGAACCACATAGTCAAACTGGGGACTAAGCACTCTGAACCCAGTACTGGCATAACCTGTCAAGTAGCATGCAATACTACAGTGACTACAATACCAGTCTGATGTAGACCTACACTGACAGCAATACAAGCACGTGAACACACTGGGCCATTCGTGGAGCCTTAGAATAGCATCCTGCCTGAGCGGCACACACCTCTGCAGCTGGCACACAGGCATACGTTATGCCTGAACACATCACACATAACACATAGCACACAAATCCTGTGTGCCAGTCACAGCCTGTACGGCTAGACAACACACCTGCCACAGTTGTGTTAGCTACCTTTATTGTCCGGTACAGTGTGGTCATGCTCACCAGGCTGGACAAGGTGAAGGTCACAGTGATATGCCTGTGGGCACTATGGTCCACCACATAACACAAGCATACAGGTCAGTCAGAGGCATGGACACATATGACTCAGTCATTGTCCATGCCACATACCTTCTCCTGCTGTACTTGTAGGGTGCTGACATCATCAGTGTTTAGAAAGGGGAATGTGCATCCTGTGTTGTGTTTTCCCAGTTGCCAAAAGTGACATTTCCCTCACACAGACTTGCACACACACCAACCCCACTCATGCACACCCACTGAGCATTTGTAGGATTCAAATCCCTACCTAACTATGTTATGACACTTGAGATAGACGCAGTAGCAGAGTGCACTATTCACATTACTGGGAGGTTGCCCTTCTCCTGCTGTACTTATAGGGTGCTGACATCCTCAGTGTTCAGAAAGGGGGATGTGTATCCTGTAGTCTGTTCTCCTAGTTGTCAGAAGGGGCATTTCCCTCACACACACACTAACCCCCCTCATTCAAACACACACACTTGCCATTTGTAGGATTCAAACCCCTACCTAAATATATTAGGACACTTGAGACGGATGCATTAGCGGAGCGTGCTATTCACATTACTGGGAGGTTTCCCTTCTCCTGCTGTACTTATAGGGTGCTGACATCATCAGTGTTTAGAAAAGGGAATGTGCACCCTGTAGTCTGTTCTCCTAGTTGTCAAAAGGGACATTTCCCTCACACACTAACCCCCTCATTCAAACACACACACTTGCTATTTGCAGGATTCAAACCCCTACCTAACTATGTTATGACACTCGAGACGGACGCATTAGTGGAGCGTGCTATTCGCATTACTGGGAGGTTTTTCTTCTCCTGCTGTACTTATAGGGTGCTGACATCATCAGTGTTCAGAAAGGGGAATGTGCATCCTGTAGTCTGTTCTCCTAGTTGTCAAAAGGGACATTTCCCTCACACACTAACCCCCCTCATTCAAACACATACACTTACCATTCGCAGGATTCAAACCCCTACTTAACTATGTTATGACACTTGAGATGGACGCATTAGCAGAGCGCACTATTCACATTACTGGGAGGTTTTCCTTCTCCTGCTGTACTTATAGCGTGCTGACATCATCAGTGTTCAGAAAGGGGAATGTGCATCCTGTAGTCTGTTCTCCTAGTTGTCAAAAGGGACATTTCCCTCACACACACACCCCCCTCATTCAAACACACACACTTGCAGGATTCAAACCCCTACCTAACTATGTTATGACACTTTAGCGGAGCACGCTATTTGCTTTATTGGGAGGGTTCCCTTGTCCTGCTGTACTTATAGGGTGCTGACATCATCAGTGCTCAGAAAGGGGAATGTGCATCCTGTAGTCTGTTCTCCTAGTTGTCAAAAGGGACATTTCCCTCACACACTAACCCCCACTCATTCAACCCCCTACCTAACTAGGTTATGACACTCAAGACAGACGCATTAGCAGAGCGCGCTATTCACATTACTGGGAGGTTTCTCTTCTCCTGCTGTACTTATAGGGTGCTGACATCATCAGTGTTTAGAAAGGAGAATGTGCATCCTGTAGTGTGTTTTCCCAGTTGCCAAAAGGGACATTTCCCTCCCACAGACTTGCACACACACCAACCCCACTCACACACACACTGAGCATTTGCAGGATTCAAACCCCTACCTAACTATGTTATGACACTTGAGATGGACGCATTAGCAGAGCCCGCTATTCGCATTACTGGGAGGTTTTCCTTCTCCTGCTGTACTTATAGGGTGCTGACATCATCAGTGTTTAGAAAGGGGAATGTGCATCCTGTGGGGAGGCAGACGCCAAGCACACTCTGGCTAAGCTGTCATTCCCTAGGGCAAACAGCCTAGTGTTGACCTCTACACCCATATGTTTAATTGTCAAATGCACATTATTTGTTGCTGATAGACTGTTTGCACGTCTTTATTGCCATAGCATTTCCTGTTTGTATGAACAACTTGTGTATCTGTGGAAGATGTTTGCATATGGGAGGGATCCACTATATCACGTATATCTCTGTAGTCATTTAACTGTGTGCACTGGGCAGATTGCTGTAATGTGGTTGGTTCCTGGAATAACACGTAAAATACCAGATATGTGTGGCCAACTGCTAAACTGAGATTTGGCCTAAGTGTGTGAGCATGCCCAGTTCAGCCTTCCCATGGCATGTTGTCTGACATATGTCTCATTTATCAAAGTGTGTGAGCATGCCCAGTGTGAGCTTTCCATATGTTGAACTCTGCAGCCCACCACATTTGTGGATGAGTGTGAACTTCAACAAATATCTCCCGTTTATGGTTGTGTGTTGTGTGTCATGTTGTGTAGTTACTGTCCAACTGCTTTGTGTGTGAACACAACAGGATTATACTGTGCCTGCAGGGTTTGCATGGGATACTTTGCATACAGTTGTCAACATCCTTTCACACTGACCTAACACTGTAGTACTGTATAGTGTACTGGTTCAGTACTTCGACTGTGGTGGACAGTATCCTGGGCTTTAGTCCTATCACTGCTTTACATTTCCATAGTGAGCACAACGGCCTGGTTAGGGGCCAGTTGTGCACATCTGACCATGTTGCATTATGTTCAGATATGAACTACTTAAACCAGGCTTGTCCAACATTGGTAGTGTATTCCACAACATAGGTGTACATTTGCAAACACTAGCGATGTGCCCTAGGCCATTTCTAATGCTAGTCAGAGAGTGTGTTTGTCCTTCGACACACATTGTAAGTGGAGTTTGCCATGACATATGTCATGGTTAGTATACTGTGCTCTGTCTACCTGTGACATGACAGTGATACCCAGGGTAAAGCTACCATCTCCCATCCACTCATCAAGATTCCTCTTGAGGAGAATCGATGAGTGACTCTATGGATAGCCTGTACTGGGAGTTTACTCATGGGTGGGGGTGGCTTCTGTGTTATGGATCATGCAGTACAGCTTGTCCTATGTAAGTCAGTGCTGGGGTTCAGGTCTCTCATGTGCATAGCTCACTGCCATTCAGATTGTACAAGGTGCAGCATGTTTATTGATACCAGCTTGGACATGGCTTTATATATCAGGCACAGCTTGCCTCTGGGTGGGCAGTATGGCAGTGTGTGTAGCTGCAGTTTGTTTAATCAGGCAACACATGGCATCTGTACAAGCTCTTTGATACTCCTGGTGAGGTACTGTTGGGGACTTTACAGTTGATGGAGGTGTCTGCTGAGGTACATCCCACAGGGGCTATTGTAGTCAATTGTAACACTGATGAAGGATGACTGCAGAGCCACAATGACCTCCCCTTATCTAGATCTGACAACCTTCATGATTAGGTGGGTATATGGTATGTTTCTGTAAACACTACAGCACATGTTTGTCCCATGCAGGATATCTATCACCTTGTGTCCCCAGGTCTCTCATTACATGTTAAGTGTGTAATGGGTTAACACCTATGTGGTAATTGGTGGGCACTTACTGTATATCCACGGGGGTTGACTATACACTTTTCTGCAATTAGCTTGCTGACATGGCTATGGCACCAGTTGTCTGTTTCTATGTGGCCCTTTGTGGGATGCTTGTGTCAGCTGGAGGATCATATATGGTGAGCAGTTTGTAGTCCTCTGCAAACATGTTCAGACACAGTCCTTCCATGTTGGCCTGTACCTATGGGACATATATACCAGACGAGGGAGATCCCAGGACCAAGCCTTGTGGGATGCCAGTTATATCTGGTTTGTAGTCTGACATGGCTGCAGCATGTCTGACCATGTCTGTTCTGTCCTTGGTCTGGTTTGCAACCCCTCTACTGACATAGGGGTTTATATTTAAGCTGGTGAGCATATCTATAATGAACACATAGGGTATTGTATAGAAGCCTTTGCAAGGTCCAGCTACGCTGTGTGGACCACATTGCCCTCATCAATGACCTTAATGACTGTTTCAATTGAGTCAAACATGTTTAGGGGCAGAATCTGCACTTAAGAAAGCCACACTGGGTAGGGTCCGGTGTCAGTAGGTCCCCAATATCTTTATGTCTGCGGTACATATTGATCCTTTCTATAGCTGTGCAGACCGAGCTTCTCAGGATTCTGGGGTGGTAGTTTTCAGTATCCATTCAGGCAACACCTTTGTTGAGAAGGACCACTGTTGTTGTACACTGCTCTTTGGGTACATATCCTGTGGTAAGACTGACATTGAGCAGTAGTGTGATTTGGCATTCCATTCGTCTTGGAGTCCATGTTGGACTCAGCCCAGGACACCATCTCATACCATTGCTGCTGTGTGTTTTGCTTTGTAGATGCTGGCTGTTACCTCAGCATCTGCAATGTCAGGGGGCCAGCAGTCTGCTGGGATAGATATTTTGCATTCTAGGGGGTTTGCACTGCACCTGTCAGGATGTATGTTGGCAATATGTGTGTGTTTGGTATGTTGTTTGTGATATTTGTGTGATTCAGAGCATATCTGTGAATTCCCAACACGGTTCCTACAATCAGTTGTGGAAGCCTTGGGATTATCCTTAGTGTCCTGTACAATTTGTATCTTCATAGGTTCATAGGTTCATACTAGGCTATCCACCCTAGGGCATTTGTTAGCCTAGCCAGAGTGTTGCTATGTGAATATTATGGCCATTTATGATTTGCTTTGCTGTGCCTCTGTCTGGACGTAACACAGTGAAGACCCCCAGTGTAACTCTACGATCATCCATCCACTTGGCAAGATTCCTGTTGAAGAGTGTCAGTGAGGGTCTCTGCCTAACATGGAGTGGGATTCTGTTCCAGGGTATGGGGAGCCTCTGGATTATGTATCTGTCCCTCCAGCACATCCTATTTCATTATGTGTTGAGGTTGACATCTCTCACTCTCACAACTCTGATGGCTTTGAGTTTTCTGGGGTGGAGCATGTCCATTATTCCTGTGTTGGACATGGGGTGTCTACAGCCAGGCAGCATATGACATATATTTGAGACCCTTTATCCTCTTGGTGAGGTACCTTTGAGGTCTTTCTAACTTCTGCAGGTGTCAGGTAAGGTACATCCCATATGAGGCATTGTACTAGATTATGGGTGTGATAAGAGAACAGTATAGGGGCACAATGACCTCTGTTGACGTAGATTTGAATCCTTTCATGATACGGTGTCCAATGTAGACAGTCTTCCTAGCCACACTGGCAATGTGAGTGTCACATAACAGGTTACTGTCCACTTGTGTCCCTAGGTCCCTGATTACTCCTTCCATACATAATGGTTTACCACCTATGTGGTAATTTGTGAGTACCTTGTTTGGTATTTGGTGGGACATTCATACTGTCCAGTGTCTTCAGGACGGCTGGGTGGGGTTCCTGTGTGTGAGAGTGTGGTCTGTAGCATGCTACAGACTGTACAGCAGTCTTGCCTATGGTTAGTTGCACATGGGTGGACTCCAATGCCTTGTGCATTGTCAGTTACCTGGACATATGGGTGTCTGTGCTGAATATGGATACTCACCCTCCTTTTATGTTTTGTTCCAGGTTTTGGGGCCATGACGCGTGATATGTGGTATAACCTGGTAGTGCTGGTGTTCTGTCAGGAGGCTTGCAGCAGGTTTCTGTCACTGCACAGACATCAATGTTCTCCATACTGGGTATGGCCTCGGGAGCATGCATATTGGGGTTTACACATCTGGCATTGGTCAGCATTACCCTTATGTTTCTTTCCACTTATGTTTTCTAGGGTGGTGTGTTAGTCTTTTCAGCCTTGCCTACGAAAGGCTCTATGGAGGTGGCAAAAGCCTTATTCAATATCCAGACGCCCACAGGTAACAGGTGCAAGCCATCCCTGGAACAGCTGCATGGCTTGTCAAGCATTACATCCCAAACAGACAGACATTGGATCCCCTTGGAATGACACCAGTAAGTGTGCCACTTGTTATAACTGATCATTCTGTGTTTGTACTGTGGCATCATTCTTGGTGAGGGTAGGATGCTGCAAACGGTGAGTGTCATACCGGCCTGGACTACATAATCAGAGAGCTCATCTATGTCTCTTTTCATGTAGTCCGGGGAGGTACATCTCAGGTCATTCACACCAGCATGGACTACGACTGCATCATATTTCTACTTGCTTTGGGGTGACCTGCATACTTGTGTTATGTGGCGTATTGTGGCAGCCTACAGGCAGCTTACTGTACCCTTTCCCTTGTTCAGTCTGGTGTGCGACACAGCAGTGTGCCTCGCTATGGAGTCACCTATTACAACTGTATCAGGCATGTTGTTTCTCCTTCTGGCCTGTGACTGTTTGGCACACCAGCTTTGTGTACTATGTGTTGCATGTGCTATGTTTGGAGGTTGTTTGATTGGGTGTCTGCTTTGGAGGCCTCTGTTGGTGTGGTGTGTTTGTAATTTGGGCCTCCGGGAATGTTTTTCTGTGTTTATGTCTTTGGTTTGCAGTTGTGATAGGTCTATGTGGGACTGGGTTTGTGGTGTGTGTGGTTACCTTCTCCTCCTGACTAGTTTTGGGAGTACTGAGTTGAGGGATCTCAGCCTCCAGTTTGGATAGATGGTTGCATCTCTCACATATATTTGTATTTCTTGGGGGGAGTTGGGGGTTGTCTATGTACTTGGGGCAGGTGTAACATTGCCTCAAGATTCACAGATTCAACTTGTTGTGGCTGGCCTTAGTGGATTGCATGTGTGGACATTTTTTATTGCCATACTACTGATCAGTGATTACTTCATTGTTATGTTTGCTCTATCATGTAGTAGCTTCCTCATTCTCTTGCATGGTTTGGTTATGGCTGGTGTCCACCATGCCAGATGCCTGTGTGTATGGCATTGTGTCTTGTTTTAATTTAGGATTGCATAATCCAAGCATTCCTGGCAGTGTTCATGGAATGGCTGTATTACAGGTTCTGAGGTGTGGCCCATATTTTGCACCTGCACAGGACCTTTAATGGATTCCACATCAGTTTGGAGGAGTGCAAATATTGCTTTACACATGTTTTCCACTGTGGTTTTCTGGCCAGGGACTGTGGTCAGGATTTGTATATCCAGTGTGATTACTCTATGGTCTGGTTTTACCAGTGAGCAATACACTTCTCGTCTTGCCATCCAGTACCCATGTTGCTGATTATCACATCCAGTATGCTTACCCCTCTTGTGGGAGTGGTACGTTGTTCCTGGGCATTTTGGTTTATGGATTCTATGAACATTTGTCCTACAGTGTTGGAGCTAGTATAATGCTCCCAGTCTATGTCTGGGTATTTTCAGTCACCCAATATAATGTGGTTTGGAGGACTTGATATATTCATGTATTCCAGCATAGGCCAGGTGCAGTTCCTGGTGTTGCAACAGTATTCTGTAGCAGGCTATAAACTGGGGGGCAGTTTTAGCCACTGATACTTGACCATGGCTAGTCCATGCTGCTTCTTGTTGTGGTACCAACATGGGGGTGTGGTTATCCTTGACAATTATTGCTAGTCACACTCCTTTTGTAGCTTGTTCCATGTTTTGAGGCTGTACAGCACAGTATGAGGTGTAACCTGGTAGTGTTAGGGTGCTGTTGTGAGCCTTGACCCAGTTTTCTGTTACAGCACAGATATCAACATTCTCCATACTGGGTGAGTTTAGACTGCATGCATCTTGCTGTTTCGACTTATCCCTTATCTTATTCTTATCCCTTCTGATACCTATGGAGGTAGGTTTGTGTTTTGAGCCTTACCTATTCAGGGCACTCTGTGGGTAACAACAGCCTTTGCCAGTATCCATACGGCCTGCACTGATAGGTGCATGCCAGTCCTAGCAGGTGGAGCATCATGTCATGCTCAGCATGTCATCCCAGGCTGGCACACATTGGATCCCCTTTGACTAACTGCGATACTTCAGTCAATTATTGCACTTGATCATCTCATTATCATATTGTGGCATGATGCTTGGTGAGGGTAGGATGTTAGTCAGGGTCCTCAGGTGTGCATATAGTACATGGTGTTACATTACTTAATACATGGCATTCATGCCTCAGGTGGTGCTGCAGGGCTGCCTCTGTCGGATGCACATATTACACTCCCTGTACATGTTTGTGAGCAGGTCATGTCATTTTAGGCATCCCTGTTATTATCTGAGTGAGTCAGAGGGGGTATCATTTCCAGGGTTCCTACTGAGCCAGTGTATGTGCTATGCGTTGCCTCTTTGCCAAGGCCAGGGCATACTGGGCACGCCTCCTTCTGCCTACTGGGGCAGGCTCAGGTTGTTCCTCCTCCGAGTCACGCTCTGCCTGTGATGGCCTTGGCCATGGTGGGGGGCTGTTTGGCCCGGCCCTATGCTGGTCCTGCTGCAGCTGTTTTTGCAAGATCATATCATGTAGCATAGCACATACCATGACAATTTGGGTACATGTAGTTGGTGTGTACTGCAAGGCTCCACCAGATGTGTCCAGACACCAGAACCGTGACTTGAGCAGCCCAAACACATGCTCTATAACATTACGTGTTTGTGCGTGTGCCTCATTATGGCGTTCCTGTTCAGGTGTGTGTGCATTTCTGATGGGTGTCATCAGCCACGGCTCCAGTGCATAACCTGCATCCCCCACTAGGTGTCCGTGGGATGTCCCTATTGGCAAATGTCTGGTACAGCTGCGTCAAATGCCAGATGTGGGAATCATGGTAGCTCCCAGGGCAGCCAGCACACACATTCATTATTATGCCCTGGGCATCAAACACGACCTGGCAGTTGATGGAGGGAAAGCCCTTGCGGTTAATGTAGGCCCTACCCCGCTCACTGGCTGGTGCTTTGATGCGTATGTGCATGCAGTCTATTGCACTCACTACCTCAGGGTATTCCGCTATTTGCTGGAAGAGACGCATATTGCTGGCCAATACCTCACAGGCATTGGGGAAATATACATAATCACCGACATGTGCTGACATGGCATCCAGGAACTGGTGCAGTACCCTGGAGGCTGATGCCTGTGATATCCCCATCATATCACCAGTTGGTCTCTGGAAGGTACCTGTTGCTAGTATTCTTAGGCCAACACATACCTTGGTTTCCACTGGGATGGGTTCCCCTCTGTTGGTTCTGTGTGTGAGGCTTGGCCTGCACAGCTCCACTATTTGCTGCAGGAGGTCTCTGTCCAGTCTATAGCGCTCTACTATCTCCAGCTCATGTAACCCATGGTAGGTGACCCTGAGCCTGTACACTCTTCTCCGTCTCCTCACTGTGGGTTGTCTGGCACCATCTGCATTGTCACCACCCTCAGCAAGTCGCCTATGTCTCATTATGACAGCTATGGCAGCCCCTAACATTTCTGCTCTGAGTTCAGCTTTTTCAGTTTTCACTTCTAATAGCTTACACCTGTCTTGCAGTGTCTCTTGAGAGAAACATCTTGCACTGCTGTTTGCAGATTTTTAAGTGTTGGGCTGAGCTACTATTCTGCCTGTGTAATTGCCTGCTTCTAATTGTTTTCACCTGCTAGCTCCAGCAGTATTCCCTGGTAGCTTCCTACTAATTATGTTGCTTCCTTTTTCCTTTCTGTTTCCTCAGGGGGGATCAGCGTGTATACCAGCAGAAACACGCTCACAGTGGCTTACACGCCCGCACACATGCTTACATGGTTCAGAATCGTCTTATTCGGGTTAAAACGCACGCACACCAGCTCAAACAGTGTTACAGGTCTGCCAACAGGCTCCTACATGCTCAGTCTGCCCTACACGTGCGCACACCAGTGCAAACAGTGTTAAATATCTACCAACACGCTCCCACATGCTCAGTCTGCCTTACACGCACGCACACTGTCTTACTCGCGCTTCATGGCACGCACATGTGCACATGCATGCCCAGCAAGAAACTTTGGTGTAGCAACAGTGTACACCTTCCATTTCTTGACTTTCCCATGCTTATGTTGTGGCACTCCTCTTTCCATGATATCTGTCTGACATCTGTCATGTAACTCTGACCTCCAATGAACTGCATTTCTTTCTGCCATTCCCCCCTGTGATGTCACCTATCTCCTACTCTGTTCCTCCCCCTTCTGTAACTCTTACACTACTCAGAATGTGCTCATTTGCTATGTGACAGTGGAATTCAGTATCCTAACACTCATTTGCATCAGATTGCCTACTAATGCTTAGTTACATCTCTTAGACACAGCTTCCCCCGTTAGCAACCACTACATGGTGGCCATGTTGTTTTTGGTCTGCTGGTCCCTGCAATGAAAATCCATGTAGTTCATAAAACCCACATTTGTGGGTTTATAACCTTCATTTTTATGTTTTATACAGCGCACCCCGTTTGCGCAGGGCTGCGCTGGGTTTAAACAGAGGCGATCGCCGAAAAAAAAATTATATTTTTATTACTTTTGCATCAGGTTACCTTGCCAATGGCCACATATTTGGCCATTGGCATGCTGCCTGACACATATGCACCCTTTATTTGGAGCTGACATGGCTCCATTATGGTTTTTGCAGAAACGCACTCAGTTGTCAACTGAGTACATTTCTGCAGCTAAAACGGCTCTTACACGGGCTGTTTTGGGCTTCCTGGATTGCTAATGATCCTCATTTGCATGCTATTCGGCTGCAAGTGAGGTGATTAGCTTATCCACACCCACTCCATGTAAGAGACGTTTTAGCTGGTCTCTTACACGGACTTTGGGCTGTTCCTGGATCGCGAAGGCTGCATGGAGTCTTACACTACTCTTAGACTCCGTGCAAGCCTTCGTGAATTCTGCCCATAGTTTTGCACATATCTGCACCTACCATGACATTTCTGACCTTCTAATTGGGCTTTTACAGCCCCTGTTCTGTTTTTACATTTCTGTTCATCGTTATTTTCCATGTACACTTCTGACACCAATACGGGTTCTACACGGATACCTATCTACTTCCTGGATCACAGCACACCCTCATTTGCATGGATTTGAATTGCTTATGAGGTGATTTGCATGCCATGGACACTTCCATGTCTGCATGCTCCTGCACACCCCTCTGCTCTGTTTACTGGATTGCACGGCTGCCTATTTCCATGTTAGATCTGTTCCACTATGCTTACATGGAAATCACTCCATGTAGGTTTTATTGAATTCTCCCCTTAATGTTTTTTCCCCTGTTAACTAGTAGTACATGGAACAAATAAAGCTCCATGCACTATCAAAAATTATGATCACTTTGCTGATCACAATCTTAAATTATGTGTTCTTGAGGTAAATTTATTGGCATCCATGTCTTGAACACAGAATAATTGGGTTATGATCAGTGAACTGACCATATTCCTGTATATCTGCAATTTCTGGGGCAAGACTGCTATTCATTGGAGATGCTTCTGTATATTTGTTCTTGTGAAGATATGTGAAGGCTACCAGCCTAGCTAGATAGAATTTTGTAGATAATTTTATGTCTTTGTAAATATTAATAAAAGCCATAGGCTTGTTCTCTTAAATGTGAGAAAGACTGTATTGGATGTTGAACTGCAAAAATGTAACAACAGTGCACTCTGCTGTAAGAAAGCTGATAAGTCAAGCATTTTATGACTGTTTGATCTCAGGGCTCAGACCAATGGTGTCTGAACCAGCAGGTTATTTCTATTATTTTGAGACCAGAGTTAATTGCTAGATTTTACATTTATAATGTATTTAATTGCTGTGGTTTCCTGACCAGGTACAAGCTTACTAGGAAATGTAAATGCAGAGTTTCTATTAGCCTGGGAAACCATTGAATTGTTAAGAATGATGTAATCCAAAATGAGTCAGCAGGATGTATTATCAATTTAAAGTACTTTCTCAGAGACAGAGAGAGCATTTTGGATTTTGTCTAAAGCTGACAACAACTCACCAATAGTCTGCTTTTGCTCTATATGTAAGTTTATTTAGAACTGTGATTGCTCTTAGGAAAAGACAACAAATAGTAAGTTTACTCTAGCTGTTTTCTATATTTAGGTCAGAACTATTCTACAGTATTATTTTAAGCATGTTCCTGTGATATCTGAACTCTTGACTAGCACTGTGTAGTAAGAAGTGTTGTCTTGTGTTTTTATTATTTATTATTAAATATTTTTAAACCTTTCAACTGTGGCTGTTTTGTGTAGAGATAATTTAAGTTCTTGAGTACATGCACGTATATAGTGGTACTGTCCAAGGCACTCCAATAGCTTTAGCCCTGGGTCACACTTACTATTTGGATAACTATATTGCACAGTAATAATTGGATACCCTTTGGTAAGGGCCTTTTTAGTAGCTGATATTAGTGGTTGTTGGCAACTGGTACTACGTTATAGACTGGCAGGAAGGGCATAGCTGGAAAACCTGCGCCAGCTTTCCCTAGGAGTGCCTGTGTGATTGTATATAACTCTTATCTCAAAGTGTGTGTGTCTCAGCTACTTGGGCAGGGACACAAAACGCTGGTTGGACAGAGAGGGTGCTGGGGGTTTTAGCTTGACCACTAGGCTGAGATCTGGACCCTATAGCTGTGCCAGTGGGGAGTCTTATTGGGGATCTGGAGAGAAAGGGAGAAACCAGCCCCAGACTGACCATGATCTCTGTGTGCTCTTAAGGGAAATTGTACTTTACTGTGTGTGTATTTGTTATCCTTCCCAATGTGGAAGCCTCTCACTGGTGTTAGTGGTGAGGATTGAGGCTCCTTGATTGCTGGGCCAGTGCATGGGCATTGGCAGTGGTGGGATTTTCACACCACATATTAATTGGTTGGCAATTGGCATGTAGTTGTGTGGATAGTGAATTCCTGTAGCTTATGTACAGTGCTCACTGAATGTGTTTTTGTACTCTAAATCAGCCATGCAGTGAATATTCAGAGTTCAGATCACAATTGTCTTATTTCTTTTGTTAGCTTAGTTAGTCAGGGAGAGCAGACAAGCATGTCAGCAGAGGATTATGGCAAGCTGTCAAGAAACCAGTTGGCTGAGATGTGCCAGGCTAAGGGAATGATGCATGGAAACCTGACTAAGGCAGATATGATTGCAGCTTTGGTCACAGCTGCATCAGAAAACAGCAATCAGGAGGGCAATCAGACTGGCAGTGAAGATGTACAACACTCAGAGAATGGACAGCTCAACCTTTCTGCAGAGGACTTGAAAATCCATCTGGAACTAAAGAGACTTGATTTGGAGGCCAGGCACTTGGAAACAGAAGCAGCAGAGAGACTGAGACATCTACATGCTGAGGAGAATGAGGAACTGTTATGCCTGGAAACTGAGGAGAAGGAAAGGCAGTAATGGGGAAGGGAGTAACCAGACCCCAGAAGCACAAAAGGTCAGAAAATGTCTTCCTTAGGTTACAGAGGGGGATAATTTTGATAGTTTTATTCATATGTTTGAGAGGGTATGTAAACAGTATAATATTGACCAAGGGCTCTAGGTATGGTTCCTGACCCCTCTTACTCCATGGTAAAGCTGTAACTGTGTTGTCTAAACTTTCTGATCATGAATATTTTGATTATACTGCTGTTAAGAATTGCCTTTTAAGCTAACACCTGAAACTTATAAGAAAAAGTTTTTGAGCATAGATGCAAGGCAGATGAAAATGTGTGTGAATATGTTGCTGAACTAAGCACTTGTTTTTATAGGTGGGTGAGTGGATGTCAGGTCATCACAGTTGAAGGGCTGGCTGACCTTTTGGTGAGGGAACAAGCCCTTAGCACTTTGTCTGAGGACATGAGGATCTGGTTAGCTGATAGACAATGTGCTACTTCAGATGAGTTGGAGGAAGAAGGGAGACCTATTCCTAGTAAGCAGGACATTCCTGCACAGGCAAGGCATCCCCAGTACTGGTCATGGGTCTGAAGGAACCCATGGTGGGCAGCCCAGACTGCCCCAACAGAATCTGCCAGTAGCAGGAGAAACCACTAGTCCAGGTACACATCCAGGACCTAGGGTTAAATGTTTTGAATGCAACCAGTGGGGCCATGTGGCATACAGATGTCTATGGAGGCAAGGTGAAAAACAAAAGGTGAGAGAGCCAGTAAGTGGGAAAGACAAAATGCCAATAGTAGGTTGCCTTGAGACAACAGGGGTACTGAACTACCATCCTGCAGATGTCATTTGGATGAGGCAGTACCATGTGTTAAGGCAGTTTCATGCAATCAGGCTTGGAGACAAGCATGTGGGTTTGGTAGCCTGGGGGAGACCCAGACAGTCCGCACACTTGCAGCCAGTACTGCTGAGGTGGTTACTTCAGGTAGGGAGCTATAGTGTAGCAGGGAAGACTGAAGGTGAGCCACAGCTGCTTGTGGATACTGATGTTCCCTTGGACAGAGTGACTGCAAAGGTAGAGGTGAGTAGTAGTACCTAGGCTGACAGTGAGGCACTGCTGTCAGAGGATGCCAGATGTCCTGTGGAAGGGGAGCTGGGAAGGGTCATAAAGAGAGAGTTGAGACAGGCTCAGCTCTGAGACCCTACATAGCAATGCCTGAAGCCGATAGCTAGTGAGGCACATCATTCTCAAGGGAAGGGGGGATCTATATACTGAGACAAAGGGTTACTATATAGAGAGTGGACCCCTGAGGGAGGGCTAGAAGGTGAGAGGATACAGCAGTTGGTAGTACCTAGAGCCTACCATCTGGAACTTCTAGCCATAGCCCATGATATTCCCTTTGCAGGCCATATGGGCATAAAATGTACAAAGAGACATATTATGCAGAACTTTTATTGGCCTGGAATTTCCAGAGTTATAACAAGGTACTGCAGAACCTGTGAGCAGTGCCAAAAGGTAAGCAAGGCAGGAGAAAAGGTGAGAGCTCCTTTGATGCCTTTGAATGTGATTGAGGAGCCATTTAAGAGGGTAGCTATGGATATTGTGGGGCCTCTGAGTATCCCAATTTCCCAGAGAAAAAAGTATATCCTAGTGGTAGTAGATTATGCTACAAGATACCCTGAGGCAGTGGCTTTGTCCTCCATTGAGGCAGAAAAGGTGGCAAATGCTGTGTTAGAGATTTCAGCAGGGTAAGTTTCCCAAAGAAATACCAACTGACAGAGGTGCCAATTTCATGTCAGACCTGCTGGCTTGTCTGTGGAAGTACTGTGGGGTGAAGCACCTAAAGACCACGCCCTACCATCCCCAGACTAATGGTCTTGTTGAGAGGTTAAACTCTACAACCAAATCAATGCTGCAGGCATTTGCAGACCAGTTTAAGAGGGACTGGGACAAATATTTGCCGCATCTGTTGTTTGCTTACAGAGAGGTTGTCCAGGAATCCACAGGTTTTTCACTCTTTGAGTTGTTGTATAGGCATAGGGTGAGAGGACCTCTAGAGTTAATTAGACATGAGTGGGAAGGTGAGTGTGAATATCACAAGGAGTCTATTGTGGCATATGTCCTAAATCTCAGGACAAGGCTGAGGGAACTCATGGGCTTGGCCCAGGAGAACCTGGCAGAAGCCTAACAACAGAAAAAGGTATGGTATGACAGGAATGCTCGAGCTAGAGAGTATACTGTAGGACAGCAGGTAATGGTTCTCATTCCTGTCAGACACAACAAGCTGCAAGCAGCTTTGGGAGGGACCCTACAAGGTGGTAAGAAAGGTAAGTGATGTTAACTACATGGTGGAACTGCTAGGCAGGAGGCAGGGGCACAACATGATGAAAACTTACCATGATAGGGATGCCCTTGTGCTGAGTATTTGCAGTGGATTAAAGGAGGAGTCTGATGGAGATCTGGTGACTGATCTCCTCAGGAGTTTGGGGACATGTTGACTAGGAAACCAGGGTGTACCCACCTGGTGCAGCACTAGGTGGATATAGGACCCCAAAGGCCTATTAGGCAGACCCCTTATAGGGTGCCTGAGAGAGTCAAACAGACTCTGAGGGAGGAGATACAGGAGATGTTGGAACTAGGAGTAATTCAAGAGTCCAGCAGTCCCTGGGCCTCCCCAGTGGTGCTGGTGCCAAAGAAGGATGGCAGCACCAGGTTCTGTGTGGAATACAGGAAATGAAATAGTCACACAGAGTCAGATGTTTACCCCATGCCTAGGACAGATGAGGGCCTAGAGCAGTTGGGTGGGGCTGAATATCTTACCACCATTGATCTTACCAAGGGTTACTGGCAGGTGCCCTTGACTCCCAGTGCTAGACAGAGGTCAGCCTTTGTGACTCCTTTTGGCTTGTATGAGTTCACAAAGATGCCCTTTGGGATAGAAAATGCCCCAGTGACTTTCCAGAGGCTGGTAGATCATATCCTAGCAGGAGCAGGAGGGTTTGCCCTTGCTTTCCTAGATGATATTGTCATCTACAGCCATTCTTGGCAAGTGCACCTTCAACATGTCAGGGAGGTGCTGGGCAGACTGCAGAGGACAGGGTTGACCATTAAGCCCAGCAAATTTCAAGTAGGTATGGCAGAGGTCTCCTACTTGGGACATAGAGTGGAGAGTGGTAAGATCAGGCCAGAACCTGCCAAAGAGGAAGCCACTTGGGCATGGCCTGCACCTGTTAGCAAAAAGTAGATGAGGGCATTCTTAGGGATAGCAGGGTACTACAGAAAGTTCATCCCCAGTTATAGTACCATAGCTTCTCCCCTCACAGACCTGACAAGGAAAAACAGGCCAGATAAGGTAATGTGGACCACAGCATGTGAGCAGGCATTCCAGAAGCTTAAAGAAGCTTTGGGAAGGCTCCCTGTGTTAGCCAGTCCAGATTCCAGAAAATAATTTGTTGTGCAGGTGGATGCTTTGAACCATGGGGTGGGGTCTGTACTTAGTCAGATTTCTTCAGAGGGAGAAGAGTACCCAGTGGTTTATCTCAGTTTTAGGCTCCAACCCAGGGAGGAATGCTATGCAGCTGTAGAAGAGTAATGTCTAGCCATAGCATGGGCACTGCAGAAACTTCAGCCTTATCTGTATGGAAGAAAATTCAATGTAATGACAGATCACAATCCCCTAACATGGTTAAATGGAGCCACCCAGCAAAATGCCAAGTTGCTAAGATGGAGCCTAGGGTTGCAAGCATATGGTATGTCAATGCAGCACCACAGTGGGAGTTCTAATACCAACGCAGATGGGCTCTCAAGACAAGGAATGGGATAAGGTATACTCAGATACTTACAAAACTAGCTTGAGTTCTCAGGGGGGGATGTGAAGATATGTGAAGTCTGCTAGCCTAGCTAGATAGAATTTTGTAAATAATTCTATGTCTTTCTAAATATTAATTAAAGCCATATGATTGTTCTCTTAAATGTGAGAAGACTGTATTGGATGTTGAATTGCAAAAAGGTAACAACAGTGCACTCTGCTGTAAGAAAGCTGATAAGTCAAGCATTTTATGACTATTTGATCTCAGGGCTCAGAGCCGTGGTGTCTGAACCAGCAGATTCCTTCTATTGTTTTAAGACCAGAGTTAATTGCTAGATTTTACATATATAATGTCTTTAATTGCTGTGGTTTCCTGACCAGGTGCAAGCTTTCCAAGAAATGTAAATGTAGAAGAGTTTCTCTTATCCTGGGAAACCAGAGAATTGTTAAGAATGATGTAATTTAAAATGCGTCAGCAGGCTGTATTATAAATTTAAAGGACTTTCTCAGACACAGAGAGAGAGAGCATTTTTGATTTTGTCTAAAGCTGACAAGAACTCACCAGTACTCTGCTTTTGCTCTATATGTAAGTTTATTTAGAACTGTGATTGCTCTTAGGAAATGATAGAAAATAGTAAGTTTAGTCTAGCTGTTTTCTATATTTAGGTCAGAACTATTCTACAGTATTATTTTAAGCATTTTCCTGTGGTCTGAACTCTTGACTAGCACTGTGTAGTAAGAATTATTGTCTTGTGTTTTTATTATTTATTATTAAATATTTTTAAACGCTTCAACTGTGGCTGTTTTGTATAGAGATAATTTAAACTGTAGAGTACATCACACATATATAGTGATACTGTCCAAGCCACTCCGATAGCTTTAGCCCTGGGTCACACTTACTATTTGGATAATAATATTGCACAGTAATAATTGGATACCCTTTGTTAAGGGACTTTTTAGTAGCTGATATTAGTGGTTGGTGGCAGCTGGTACTACCTTTCAGACTGGTAGGAAGAGGCATAGTTGGAGAATCTGTGCCAGCCTTCCACATGAGTGTCTGTGTGGTTGTATATAACTCTTATCTCAAAGTGTGTGTGTGTGTGTGTGTGTGTGTGTGTGTGTGTGTGTGTGTGTGTGTGTGTGTGTGTGTGTGTGTGTCAGCTACTTGGGAAGGGACACAAAGCACTGGTTGGACAGAGAGGGTGCTGGTGGTTTTAGCTTGATCACTAGGCTGAGATCTGGGCCCTATAGCTGTGCCAGTGGGGAATCTTATTGGGGATCTGGAGAGAAAGGGAGAAACCAGCCCCAGACTGACTGTGATCTCTGTGTGCTCTTAAGGGAAATTGTACTTTGCTGCGTGTGTATTTGTTATCCTTCCCAATGTGGATGCCTCTCACTGGTGTTAGTGGTGAGGACTGAGGCTCCTTGATTGCTAGCCCAGTGCACGGGTATCACAGCTGTATTCCTTCATAATTATATTTCTACATCTCATCTAAATACCTAGGCACTGGACAAGATGGAAGGTCAGCCTGCTAGTTTAACCACTGTTGCCAGCATTTTAGCACTCAGTCTCCCAAGGCAGAGCACTAACCCCCTTATGCTCAGTGATAATTAACTTATTCTCAGTACTAATAATTCCATCAGTGACAGGGTAAATACCTAATCAATCTGGAGGCCTCTCTCTTACTTAGAAACTTACCCTGTGACTTTTATACACCTTAGTCACAATCCTTCACTAACCGGACTGATGTGTCTTGAGGAGTTTGTACAAATATCACTCTCAAAGTGTCACAGAAATAAGAATATTAAATCTCAGCCATAATCCAGCCACTCACCCCCTCATGCCTACTTACCATAAAGAATACCCAGAGCATAAAGTCTCCAATTTTATCACATTGAACTTCAGCAGCAACAGAAATGTTTTAGTTATTGGTGACTTTGTTGTCAGGGACACTCATAAGGTGGAACACAGGCTTACCATGAGCTGTCTTCCAAGTAACAGGATTTCTGACATTATAAGGGCTCTTAGGACCCTATCCCCTAACAAACATAACTAATATATAGTAGTAGTCCAGGTGGGAGTGAATGACTTGAGACATAAAGTCTTGAGAGACATACAGGGAGACACACTGAAATTTCCACGCATGTTACAAATGTATGTTACAAATGTGGGTATGAAACTGTTACAAATGTATGCTGCAAATGCAAGTATGAAACTGGTCCTGTGTGGAATCCTTCCTTCATGTTCAATGGCACCTTGATACAAAGAAAAGCTCATCAATTTCAATAATTGGTTAAATAGCTCATTTCATGACAGGGTCCATTATGTCTCAGTCTGGGGTAAGATGCTCATCAGTCCAGCTTGCTTTACTAAAACTGGCTTGCACCTCTTATTTCAAGGCTTCTTTACACTAGCTGAAACCTTTGCAGCTCCCCCAGTGCCTTTTTATGCAGAGTCCAGTTGATGGACATGCCAATATAAATAACATAGTCCCAAAATGGGATCATGTTAAGATGGCCCTCCTTTGCACCAGAAGTCTGAAGAATAAATTATCTGATATTGAGGTAATTCATGCATTTGGAAAGCATCTTTTGTCTTCACACCCACTGGCAACTATGGTGCTATAGTGCAGTCTCCATATTTATCAAAGAACATACTACTTCCGGGCATATCCATTGGGACCCACCAAATGAACTCATGGAACTACAGATCACTCTTGATATAATTAATTATCAACTAATAAATTGTTAAAGAACATCCTCTTTGCCTCCTGATGTGTGCATAAGATTCCTCAGTATTTTAAATGATCCTCCTATTAGCAAAAGCTCCATCATTTTGGGTGGCTTTAACTGCCCTTCAGTAAACTGGGACTCCTAAAACTCCAATGTACGATATGTCCAAAAATTTCTAGAGTTAATAAAGAAAAGCTTTTAGTTGTTGGCAAACAAACCTAGTAGAGAACCCAACATTCTTTTCCCGATTCTTACAAATATGGCTATTTCTTGCACTGCTCTTGCGGTATGCCCTTCCCCAGTGAAGTCTGACCACAGACATTAGCCTTCTCCTTTAAAACTGCAACAGCCCCTACAGCAAACACCACTGGATTTAAGGACTATAAAAGTACTAGTCTCAGCCCTATCTATGATGTATTAGCAAAATTCGCTTTCATTGCACCAGCCCTGACCTTGATACAGCAATAAGTTTTGTTATGCACTTCAACACCCATTTAGAAAATTGCATAGCACTATCAGTCCCTACCAGAACCAAGTATCATGAGAAATTCAAAAATAAACCACCCTAGTGGTCCACTGCCATAAATAAGCTCTACAATAAAACAAAGAAACTCCTTACACTATATACCAGTTTCCAAACCCTCTTCACATGGGAAACATCAAAAGCATTGCAGAAAAACTGAAAACCACTATCAGGTCCACTAAAGGAGATCATTAATTTAGGCTGGTCTTTGTAGCCAAAGATAATTATAAATCCTTGTTTAGCTATGCTAGAAAATTAATAAACAATACTCTACATTGTTCTGAATTTGTTCAAAATGATGCCTCCTGTTCTGATTCAATAGACACTGACAATGTCCTTGCAATCAAGTTCAGTGTCAGCTTCACCCATAAGACTTCTGTCCAAAGCCCTGAAATATCAGAGTCTGTTATTCTCCCAATAATCCGTAAGGATCATTTACCAAAAATGCTAACCAAGACGAAAAGTAATTCCTTCACAGGACCTGACAATGTACTTGGTTTCTTAATTAATAATGGTAAACATGCCACTTGAAAACTTACTCCTTAACTATTTAACCTTCGTTTAACTACTGGTTTTACCCCAGATGAGTGGCACTGGTAATGCTTCTCCACTACCATGACTTTATAACTGATCCAAGTAGTTACTGACCTAACAGTCCTACAAGCCACATCTGCAAAGCCAGGTAATGTATTATAACTGACCTCATTAACTACAATATAAGGAATGTTACTGGACTTGATCTCCAACAGTTTAGCTTTGTAAAAGTTAAATCCTGTCTGCTGAATCTGGTAATTGGCAAAAGGGTTACAGAGTCTGTAGATAGTGGCCATAAGTTACATATGGTGTATCCTGATGTAGCCTAGGCCTTCAACAACATTCCCCACTCTGGCATCACACAGATACTTAATTGATTAGAATTCAACCTGCATGTGGTGAATCGGACAGCAAACTGGTTGAAAGACAGAACCCACTTAGAATGTGTTGCAGAAGCTTCATCAGAATCTATGAAAATGACCAGTGTTGCTCCTCATGACTTGGTGTTGGGGCCTCTCCTTTTTTGGCCTTTACTTCTTGAATCTCCAAGCAAAAGGCCAAGAACTTTGTTTGAAGAGAGCTGCTTATTGGAGTTGTTGTTAAGTCACCATCTGACATCCAAACCTCCAAAATGAATACTACCCGGAAAACTCTTCATGTCATAAAAATAATCTCAAACAAAATGCTAAAAAGTGTAAGTAGTGCCACTTTTAGCAGATGACCCCTTCCTCTCATCAAACTATATAGATAATATAATGCTACAAAATAATGCAGTCAGATACGTAAGAGCTTGGGTTGATAATTACCTCTCTTTTGACTATTACATGACAATGCTTGTCAGGAAATCCTGTTATTTAGCGCAGCTAATTGCAAAAGGAATATTTTCAAGATCTAAAGATGTAATCATGCCATCATACTCAGCACTGAAAAGACCAATTATTGAGTATATTGGCCCTTTTGGGATGTATCTCACTAAACATATCAAACAATTAGAGATACCCCAAAGTTTCTTAACAAAATCACCACAAATCTAATGTTTCAGAGCTATCAAAAGAGTCTGGAATCTCTATCCCTTTATTCAGTGACTTATAGACTTTTGAGAGGCGAGTTTTGTCTCACTTATTGAACCATAAGAGAACTGGTTGCCTTGGATCTCCTGTATCCTTCCAAATCCAATGTCTCCATCTGTATCAGCACCAAGGACCAACATTTTCACCAACAGATAGATAAAATACAGTGGAGGGACAGGTTTATATTTAACTTAGTACTTCCCAATTCTCTGGAGTAAGTGCAACTCACTATCTTCCTTTAAACACAAGCTAGATGACTGAGTATTTACAGATTTCAGTATTGACTGGCATGTTTCCCCTGGAGAAAGGGCGACTAGCCTGAGGGAGGGTACTCACAAAGTGTAAATGGTCATAAGACTAAATTTTCTTGGAATATCTATGAATCTATGAATCTATATATGTAGCTATTGATGTATAGTGTAACTCAATGATTGCACAGCCTGGGAAATGCACTGTTCATGATGGTATTATATCTACTGTTTTTATTAGAGGGTGTGACATGGCAGCAAACTTTAGAGTTTATGAGAAGTACACCATAGGCAGCCAAACTAAAGAGAGGTCCTCCATGGCAACCAATGAGGAGCAGTACCATCTTGGGATATATAATGAGCACTACTGAGGAAATCAGATTTATGGCTTCTGGGTGTAGTGAGAATTCTGAAGATGAGTCTCCAGAGTGCTACAGGTGAAATAAGAAAGCAGGCTGAAAAATATTTTGAAAACTTACAAAGGAATAGAAGCTATTGTTTGGCATAAAGAAACTAAAAGAAATAACACTCCCTGTGTGCTAAAGGGTCTTTTAAGAAACAAAGACTGACTTTGGAAGCACTTTTTATTTACTAGTAAGCTTTCAGGAAATCACTGTGTATTCTGCATTATTGAAATCAGTGAACTGAACTATGGAGCTTTGGAAAAGAAAACTAATCAGTGCATGAATGTTTATTTTGTGTTACTTCCCAGTTTCTGTTTTCCATGCATAAATCTTCATGAGGGATGGTTTCTAAACCTGTTTTTGTTATTACAAGCACTGCTATGTGCTACACTGGTGTTTTCAATGAACAGGAAAACAATGTTATTACATATTGATAGCACCCTGCCTGAGTTGTGTTCTCCACTCTAGAATAAAGCCTTCCTAAAGTTATGTCAATTAATGTTCAATTGATACTTATTGGCTAAAAATGACTTGGAATAGTGGCTTCTCTCAGCTTGTGTGATACACTGTGTGAGAAACATATAAACCCTTGTGACCATACAGGGTTTTGCTGTGTCAAAGGGAATCGTTATGGCAGTGGGAAGGGTTGCTTTGAGAAGACTTTTGCTGATGAAATTTCATGTGAAGTCAATCTTTACCGATTGCATTCTCAAGTGGAAAAAAAATATAGTTTTAGTGAATTCTTTTACAGCTCTTGAGACATTCACACAGCCATTAACCTTAAACAACAGATATTCATGACACTGAAACAGCCATCCACTTCACTGGGAATCCCAAAATCTAGTTCACCCCTGAAATACTCTGAATGGAAGATGATGTTGAGGCTTATTTTATGGTACTTGGGAAATAGTGAATACAGAATATTCTAATCCTAAATTCAGTGGGTCATGATACTGTCCGCACACCTAGTGAGGGACCAGATAAAAGCATAAATGCATCTTGAATATGCTGATGCACATAGCTCTCAGGAACTGGACTAAGAATTTCTGCCTAGAGTTAGGCTTTAGCCAAGGTTTGGGGCTATAGCCAAGGGTTGGGCTTTAGCCAAGGGTTGGGATTTAGCCAAGTCTCTTCACCCTCTTAGGATCTGCATACAACTCATAGAGTTACTCCATGGGCAGGCATCACTATCTGCCAAGTTTTTGAGGGAAAGGGGGGAATAGAAGTAGGCTGCCATGTATTTCTTCCTTATCACAAATATATACACTCACTCTCAATGGCAGTTTAGAGTTCTGGATCCAATATGGAGCATGTCTCTGGAATGTGGAAGGAAATGAGACCACCTGGAGAAAAGCAACTGGAACACAGGGTGGACATGTAGACTACATAGAAGGTAATCCCAGCTAAGAACCAAGCTGGAGAATTTTCTGCTGTGAGCTAGCAACACTGTTAGTCCTACCATGGTGCCCCCCATGGGACACTGTCTTAAATTTCATAACTGAGCATGCAGTCTGAGCAGACCAGTATAGTCAAAATATCTGTTTTAATGAATATTTTGAAAATTTGCTAGTTAAATGTAAATGCAGTTCTAGATATGTTAGGTATTTAGAGCATTCCCTAGCAACTTAACAAAATTGATATTTCATACAGCTAGATGTTATAGATGGACATTTTTTTGTTCTGTTTTTACCCCATACTTGGGCATCAACCCCCACCCCTGGCCAATGTGCCCATTCAGTTTTCATCACTTCTGTGAGGGTTGACAGAGAGGGCTATCATTTAGATAGCCATCATAAGCGGCTTGAAGGATTTTTGTAATTATGCCCTAACTTCCTATATGCACCATGTGAATTGTTGGGGAGGGGTATGCAATGGGCTGGATGCAGAGGATGTCCACACACTTCCAGAAATGGTGTTTCCTCCAAGCAGCATTTTCCCTCTTCCAGAAGCTTGAGCAGTGGTGTCTTCAGTCTATACAAGTGAAATTGCACTATGTAATGCACTACCATTAAGTACATGCAACACCCCTCACCCTATTGAGATGAGTTGGCAATTCCACCCATATGCCTCTCCATTCTCTGCCTGGCTCCACGACTGGCAGAGTTGCTAACCAACCAGTCACATGGCTCACAGTCCAGACTCCATCTTTTGTGTTGCAAAGCCAGGTTCAGGCAAGGTGTGTTAAAGAAAAATGCAATCACCTATTGAGGTGAGTTGGCAATTCTACCCTTATGCCTCTCCATACTCTGCCTGGCTCCACCACTGGCAGAGTTACTAACCAACCAGTCACATGGCTCACAGTCTGGACTCCATCTTCTGTGTTGCAAAGCCAAGTTTGGGCAAGATGTGTTAAAGGAAAATGCAAAGCCAAGTTAGATTTCACTTCATCAAGAGCTAATAATAAGGTTTACTATTGTATTAGCAATTGCTAAAACGTTGACTCACTAGATTACATGACCAGAGGGTCACAAGGCGAGAATGCTGAGAACTACTTGTTTGCACAGGTGACCCTCTGCCCCCATGTTAACACTTGATCCTGTGTCCGCACATGTCAAGAGATTTAATATTTGACATTGAGCAAACAGTCCAAGGCATTCTCATCTTGCAACATTCTGGTCAAGTTATTTAACGATTTGACATTCTAGCAATCACTAATACAATAGTAAATCAATGATAATCCTTCACCTAATTATGTTTATTTGCCTGCAGGCAAGGGAAGTGTTAACATCTGAGATGGTTTGCTTTAAATATTGTAGAAAAGGGCACATAGCAAAATACTTCAAAGTTACTAACAGCAATACTGTACCTGTAAAGCCAGTTAATGCCAACCAACAAACTATACCAGAAAGCACGCCAGTTGAATGTGATAATGTTGAAGTTTTAATGATCAGAACTGTTGTCTGCTTTTTGCTAGTGTGCAGAACTTCAAAAACAAAACTAAAAAAGTCGCAAAAAAAAATAGCTTTACCATTGCCACATCAAAGCAGCCAAACTCTCATCTCTGGGATAATCCATGCAATTCAATTCTATGCTAACCTCTAGCTCCTGTAAATTAATATAAAAATATTACAGTCCTGGCTGCCAAGTTGTTCACAGACAAAATGCTAATTAAAAATGCCGCTAATAGTCAAAATTAGCAGTATTTTTCTGAATCTTTGTATATAAGACCATATAGGTCCATGTACACAAAATCATAGTACAAAGAGCTGTAAGTCATCTCTTCAATTATCAGACATGATGGTAAGCCATCTCACTGTTTTATAAATAAGTACATACTTGTTTTCAAATTTGTAAATATGTTTACATATGTATTCAAATGTAGTTCAACTATGATATTATCTATATACATTGGGCAGGATTCACGAAGGCTTGCACGGAGTCTAAGAGTAGTGTAAGACTCCATGCAGCCTTCACGATCCAGGAACAGCCTGAAGTCCGTGTAAGAGACCAGCTAAAACGTCTCTTACACGGAGTGGGCATGGATATGCTAATCACCTCACGTGCAGCCGAATAGCATGCAAATGAGGTAGATTAGCGATCCAGGAAGCCCAAAGCAGCCCGTGTAAGAGATGTTTTAGCTGCAGAAATGTACTCAGTTGACAACTGAGTACGTTTCTGCAAAAAACACAATGGAGCCATGTCAGCTCCAAATAAAGGGTGCATATGTGTCAGGCAGCATGCCAATGGCCAAATATGTGGCCATTGGCAAGGTACCCCGATGCAAATATGAGAATTAAATATTTTTTTTTTCGGCGATCGCCGATGTTTAAACCCAGCGCAGCCCCGTGCAAACTGGGTGCGCTGTATAAAACATAAAAATGAAGGTTATAAACCCACAAATGTGGGTTTTATGCAATACATGGATTTACAATGCAGGGACCGGCAGACCAAAAACAACATGGTCACCGTTTAGTGGTTGCTAAGGGGGGAAGCTGAGTCTAAGACATGTAACTAAGCATTAGTAGGCAATCTGATGCAAATGAGTGTTAGGATACTGAATTCCACTGTCACATAACAAATGAGCACATTCTGAGTAGTGTAAGAGTTACATAAGGGGGAGGAACAGAGTAGGAGATAGGTGACATCACAGGGGGGAATGGCAGAAAGACATGCAGTTCATTGGAGTTCAGTGTTACATGACAGATGTCAGACACATATCATGGAAAGAGGAGTGCCACAACATAAGCATGGGAAAGTCAAGAAATGGAAGGTGTACACTGCTGTCTACACCAAAGTTTCTTGCTGTGCGTGCATGCGCACGTGTGCACGCCATGAAGCCTGAGTAGGACAGTATGCGCACGTGTAAGGCAGACTGAGCAGGTTGGAGCGTGTTGGCAGATGTTTAACACTGTTTGCACTGGTGTGCGCGTGTATAGGGCAGACTGAGCATGTAGGAGCCTGTTGGTAGACTTGTAACACTGTTTGCATGGGTGTGCATGCGTTTTAACCCAAATAAGACGATTGTGGACCATGTAAGCATGTGTGCGCGCGTGTAAGCCACTGTGAGCGTGTTTCTGCTGGTATGCACGCTGCTCCCCCCTGAGGAAACAGAAAGGAAAAAGGAAGCAACTGAATTAGTAGGAAGCTAGCAGAGAATACTGCTGGAGCTAGCAGGTGAAAATAATTAGAAGCAGGCAATTACACAGGCAGAATAGTAGCACAGCCCAGCACTTAAAACTCTACAAACAGCAGTGCAGGATGTTTCTCTCAAGAGACACTGCAAGACAGGAGTAAGCTATTACAAGTGAAAACTGAAAAAGCTTCACTCAGAGCAGAAATGTTAGGGGCTGCCATAGCTGTCATAATGAGACATAGGCGACTTGCTGAGGGTGGTGACAATGCAGATGGTGCCAGACAACCCACAGTGAGGAGATGGAGAAGAGTGTACAGGCCCAGGGTCACCTACCTTGGGTTACATGAGCTGGAGATAGTAGAGCGCTATAGAGTGGACAGAGAGCTCCTGCAACAATTAGTTGAGCTGTGCAGGCCACACCTCACACACAGAACCAACAGAGGGGAACCCATCCCAGTGGAAACCAAGGTATGTGTTGGCCTAAGAATACTAGCAACAGGTACCTTCCAGAGACCAACTGGTGATATGATGGGGATATCACAGGCATCAGTCTCCAGGGTACTGCACCAGTTCCTGGATGCCATGTCAGCACATGTCGGTGATCATGTATATTTCCCCAATGCCCATTGGGTATTGGCCAGCAATATGCGTCTCTTCCAGCAAATAGCGGAATACCCTGAGGTAGTGGGTGCAATAGACTGCACGCACATACGCATCAAAGCACCAGCCGGTGAGCGGGGTAGGGCCTACATTAACCGCAAGGGCTTCCCCTCCATCAACTGCCAGGTCGTGTGTGATGCCCAGGGCATAATAATGAATGTGTGTGTTGGCTGCCCTGGGAGTTACCATGATTCCCACATCTGGCATTTGACGCAGCTGTACCAGACATTTGCCAATGGGGACATCCCACACAGACACCTAGTCGGGGATGCAGGTTATGCACTGGAGCTGTGGTTGATGACACCCATCAGAAACGCACACACACCTGAACAGGAACGCCATAATGAGGCACATGCACAAACACATAATGTAATAGAGCGTGTGTTTGGGCTGCTCAAGTCACGGTTCCAGTGTCTGGACACATCTGGTGGAGCCTTGCAGTACACACCAACTACATGTACCCAAATTGTCATGGTATGTGCTATGCTACATAATATGATCTTGCGAAAACAGCTGCAGCAGGAACAGCATAGGGCTGGGCCAAACAGCCCCCCACCATTGCCAAGGCCATCACAGGCAGAGCGTGACTCAGAGGAGGAACAACCTGAGCCTGCCCCAGTAGGCAGAAGGAGGCATGCCCAGTATGCCCTGGCCTTGGCAAAGAGGCAATGCATAGCACATACACTGGCTCAGTAGGAACCCTGGGAATGATACCCCCTCTGCCTCACTCAAATAATAACAGGGATTCCAAAAATGACATGACCTGCTCACAAACATGTACAGGGAGTGTAATATGTGCATCCGACAGAGGCAGCCCTGCAGCACCACCTGAAGGCATGAATGCCATGTGTTAAGTAATGTAACACCATGTACTATATGCACACCTGAGGACCATGACTAACATCCTACCCTCACCAAGCATCATGCCACAATATGACAATGAGATGATCAACTGCAATAATTGGCTGAAGTATTGCAGTTAGTCAAAGGGGATCCAATGTGTGCCAGCCTGGGATGACATGCTGAGCATGACATGATGCTCCACCTGCTAGGACTGGCGTGCACCTATCAGTGCAGGCCATATGGATACTGGCAAAGGCTGTTGTTACCCACAGCGTGCCCTGAATAGGTAAGGCTCAAAACACAAACCTACCTCCATAGGTATCAGAAGGGATAAGAACCTAGATGTAATGCTACCCAATGCCAGAAGTCTAAACAGCAAGATGCATGCAGTCTAAACTCACCCAGTATGGAGAATGTTGATATCTGTGCTGTAACAGAAAACTGGGTCAAGGCTCACAACAGCACCCTAACACTACCAGGTTACACCTCATACTGTGCTGTACAGCCTCAAAACATGGAACAAGCTACAAAAGGAGGGTGACTAGCAATAATTGTCAAGGATAACCACACCCCCATGTTGGTACCACAACAAGAAGCAGCATGGACTAGCCATGGTCAAGTAACAGTGGCTAAAAATGCCTCCCAGTTTATAGCCTGCTACAGACTACCGTCACAACACCAGGAACTGCACCTGGCCTATGTTGCAATACATGAATATATCAAGTCCTCCAAACCACATTATATTGGGTGACTGAAAATACCCAGACATAGACTGGCAGCATTATACTAGCTCCAACACTGTAGGACAAAAGTTCATAGAATCCATAAACCAAAATGCCCAGGAACAACGTACCACTCCCACAAGAGGGGTAAGCATACTGGATGTGATAATCAGCAACATGGGTACTGGATGGCAAGATGAGAAGTGTATTGCTCACTGGTAAGACCAGACCATAGAGTAATCACACTGGATATACACATACTGACCACAGTCCCTGGCCAGAAAACCACAGTGAAAAACATGTGTAAAGCAAAAGTTGCACTCCTCGAAACTGATGTGGAATCCGTTAAAGGCCCTGTGCAGGTGCAAAATATGGGCCACACCTCAGAACCTGTTATACAGGTATTCCATGAACACTGCCAGGAATGCTTGGATTATGCAATCCTAAATTAAAACAAGACACAATGCCATACACGCAGGCATCTGGCATGGTGGACTCCAGCCATTACCAAACCATGCAAGAGAATGAGGAAGCTACTACATGATAGAGCAAACATAAAAAAAGAAGTAATCACTGATCAGTAGTATGGCAATAAAATATGTCCACACATACAATCCACTAAGGCCAGCTACAACAAGTTGAATCTGTGAATCTTGAGGCAATGTTACACCTGCCGCAAATACACAGACAACCCTCAACTCCCCCCAAGAAATACAAATATATGTGAGAGATGCAACCATTTATCCAAACTGGACGCTGAGCTCCCTCAACTCAGTACTCCCAAAACTAGTCAGGAGGAGAAGGTAACCACACACACCACAAACCCAGTCCCACATAGACCTATGACAACTGCAAACCAAAGACATAAACACAGAAAAACATTCCCGGAGGCCCAGATTACAAACACACCACACCAACAGAGGCCTCCAAAGCAGACACCCAGTCAAACAACCTCCAAACATAGCACATGCAACACATAGTACACAAAGCTGGTGTGCCAAACAGTCACAGGCCAGAAGGAGAAACAACATGCCTGATACAGTTGTAATAGGTGACTCCATAGTGAGACACGCTGCTGTCCCGCACACCAGACTGAACAAGGGAAAGGGTACAGTAAGCTGCCTGTAGGCTGCTACAATACACCACATAACACAAGTATGCAGATCACCCCAAAGCAAGTAGAAATATGATGCAGTCATAGTCCATGCTGGTGTGAATGACCTGAGATGTACCTCCCCGGACTACATGAAAAGAGACATAGATGAGCTCTCCGATTATGTAGTCCAGGCCGGTATGACACTGACCGTTTGCAGCTTCCTACCCTCACCAAGAATGATGCCACAGTACAAACACAGAATGATCAGTTATAACAAGTGGTACAATTACTGGTGTCATTCCAAGGGGATCCAATGTCTGTCTGCTTGGGATGTTATGCGTGACAAGCCACGCAGCTGTTCCAGGGATGGCTTGCACCTGTTACCCCGGGCGTCTGGATATTGGATAAGGCTTTTGCCACCTCCATAGAGCCTTTCATAGGCAAGGCTGAAAAGACTAATCCACCACCCTAGAAAACATAAGTGGAAAGAAACATAAGGGTAATGCTGACCAATGCCAGACATGTAAACCTCAATATGCACACTCCCGAGGCCCTCCCCAGTATGGAGAACATCGATGTCTGTGCAGTGACAGAAACCTGCTGCAAGCCTCCTGACAGCATACCAGCACTACCAGGTTATACCACATATCATGCGTTATGGCCCTAAAACCTGGAACAAAACATAAAAGGAGGGTGAGTATCCATATTCAGCACAGACGCCCATACGTCCAGGTAACTGACAATGCACAAGGCATTGGAGTCCACCCATGTGCAACTAACCATAGGCAAGACTGCCGTACAGTCTGTAGCATGCTACAGACCACACTCTCACACACAGGAACCCCACCCAGCTGTCCTGAAGACACTGGACAGTATGAATGTCCCACCAAATACCAAACAAGGTACTCACAAATTACCACATAGGTGGTAAACCATTATGTATGGAAGGAGTAATCAGGGACCTAGGGACACAAGTGGACAGTAACCTGTTATGTGATACTCACATTGCCAATGTGGCTAGGAAGACTGTCTATATTGGACACCGTATCATGAAAGGATTCACATCTACGTCAACAGAGGTCATTGTGCCCCTATACAGTTCTCTTATCAGACCCATAATCTAGTACAATGCCTCATTTGGGATGTACCTTACCTGACACCTGCAGCAGTTAGAAATACCTCAAAGGTACCTCACCAAGTGGATAAAGGGTCTCAAATATATGTCATATGCTGCCTGGCTGTAGACACCCCATGTCCAACACAGGAGTAATGGACATGCTCCCCCCAGAAAACTCAAAGCCATCGGAGCTGTGAGAGTGAGAGATGTCAACCTCAACACATAATGAAATAGGATGTGATGGAGGGACAGATACATAACCCAGAGGCTCCCCACACCCCGGAACAGAATCCCACCCCATGTTAGGCAGAGCCCCTCACTGACACTCTTCAACAGGAATCTTGCCAAGTGGATGGATGATCGTAGATTTACACTGGGGGTCTTCACTGTGTCACTTCCAGACAGAGGCACAGCAAAGCAAATCATAAATGGCCATAATATTCACATAGCAAGGGGTAGTGAAAGACACACACACACTCTGGCTAGGCTTACAAATGCCCTAGGGTGGATAGCCTAGTATGAACCTATGAACCTATGAAGATACAAATTGTACAGGACACTAAGGATAATCCCAAGGCTTCCTCAACTGATGGTAGGAACCGTGTTGGGAATTCACAGATATGCTCTGAATCACACAAATATTACAAACAACATACCAAACGCACACACATATTGCCAACATACATCCTGACAGGTGCAGTGCAAACCCCCCCCCCCAGAATGCAAAATATCTATCCCAGCAGACTGCTGTCCCCCTGACATTGCAGATGCTTAGGTAACAGCCAGAATCTACAAAGCAAAACACACAGCAGCAATGGTATGAGATGGTGTCCTGGGCTGAGTCCAACATGGACTCCAAGAAGAATGGAATGCCAAATCACACTACTGCTCAATGTCAGCCTTACCACAGGATATGTACCCAAAGAGCAGTGTACAACAACAGTGGTCATTCTCAACAAAGGTGTTGCCTGAATGGATACTGAAATCTACCACCCCAGAATCCTGAGAAGCTTGGTCTGCACAGCTATGGAAAGGATCAGCATGTACCGCAGACATAAAGATATTGGGAACCTACTGACACTGGACCCTACCCAGTGTGGCTTTCTTAAGTGCAGATCCTGCCCCTAAACATGTTTGACTCATTTGAAACAGTCATTAAGGTCATTGATGAGGGCAATGTGGTCCACACAGCATAGCTGGACCTTGCAAAGGCTTCCATACAATACCCTATGTGTTCATTATAGATATGCTCACTAGCTTAAATATAAACCCCTATGTCAGAAAACCTCCACTGGCTTTACCATAAAGGGCTACCCTCCGAACAGTTCCACAAATCAACACCGACCTTGGGATACTCAACAAAGGATTGAACAGTACAATTCGAATGCTATATAGCAGTATTTCGAAAATAGAAATCCACTCCTCAGGAAACAGCCAAAAATTATATTTATTAGTGTAAAACCACGACCACAAACCAGAACTGGGATTGAGCGCGCTTTCATCTAAAAACATATAGACTTCATCAGAATCCATTATTTAAAGAATCAGTCACCTTATATAGTATACTGAGTACTGAATTAATTGGTTAATAGCTTAATTACACAATATATATAGAGTTGTTTAAAAAGACAATGCAACCTTCACATATTCTCTTTCACTTTAAAAATCTTCCACAAGTAGATTACAGTACTTTATATGTATACAAAATTCCTAACTCTTTAATATAATTCATACTGTTCTTCTATTAAAAAAATCAAAGAACAAAAAAATAAACATTAAAATTAAAAAGCAAAAGTGACATCACTAATGGTAAAGTGCTTCATAAGGTTAGAAGTTACATCAATTACTTACAAATATTAAAATACCAACAATTTTGAATAAATATATAGATATATATGTTAATACATTAATAAACAGATAAATACTACCTAATCAATTTAAGACCTTGGTTTAACCCACCCTATTGTTGTGCTAAATTCTTATAAATACAATTTGTATAAAAATAAATATATATATATATGTATAACCTATATGTAAATATAGATATAAATATAAAATTAACAAGAAATAAATAAATATTAAACTTGGTAAAACTTTGTTATAGAACAAAAGGCCTAAAGGGTATTGAACATACTATTTTTTACGTAGTTATGTCATTTCCTTTTAGGATTGTTTGCCATTAATCTCAATGCTGGCTTAATTGAGAGGTGATCATTCATCCCACTAGGACCACAGGCATCAAGTCTGAGCTGCCAAATTAATTCTCTATACTCCAGTAGGGATTCCCAGTCACCCCTCTATCCCTCTCTTAATCTCATCCAAAACCCAGAACTTAATATTAGCTTTTATACACTTGGTAGTGTGCCTAAACAATGCATTTGTATCATTACTCTTGTTTATATCTCTCATGTGTTCATAAATACGTTGTCTTAACTCACGCTCAGTCTTACCAACGTAATAATTCCCACAGGTCAAACAATAGGCTAGATAGACCACACCCTTAGTCTGACAGGTGTAATAACCATTGCTCCTCAATTTTAAACCTATATCTCTCAATATAAGCTCCTTCTCCCCTGCCACAAAAGAACATTGTGCACATCTACCACATCTATGCGTCCCCACCTTTTGTTGTGTTCCACTTAAAATAGAGGGATTTTTGATCTCAAAAAGTGTTTTAAAACTAATGTTTTTCTTGTAACCAAACTTTAATGTTTGCTGGAAAATGTCACAATCAGTACTTAGTCTGGAAAAGATTTTCCACACCTCGTTAATCCCTTTCTGTATCCAACCAATTCCTTTATAGTATGTAAGGATTAATCGAGGTAACTCAACCCTATCTTGCTCTTGAACTTTGGATTTCCTAAAATCAAATACCACTGTGTCCAAATTAGAACTATTGTGTACTAAAAGTGGTGGATAATGACTATTCCGTTTCTTTAAAACTTCCCTTTTAACATTCTTAATGAGTCTAAGTGGATAACCTCTTTCCAGAAATAAATTTTGTATAAATTCCATTTCCTCACGGCACTTATCATTTTCACTAGTCATACGGGAGGCTCTGATCATCTGACCTTTTATTATGTTCCTTCTCAGGTATAATGGGTGGTCACTTTCAAAATGTACATATGAATTCGAAAAACACTCCTTTCTAAAAATTCTTGATTCATATTGCTTATCTACCAGCAGAGACTAGACCTGTTCTTAGTAATTCTAATGACGACCATGTAAATTCAATGGGTAATGATGAACTGGATGATTTTGACCCTTTAGGGGAAGGGGAGGAGGGCCAATGGAGGTCCGAAAGAATAAGGAAACAGAACCGGCCCTCCTCATATGCGGAAGCAACAGGGAGCTATTATCCGAGGAAACAACAAGGGGGGAACATATACAGATAATCTTGGAGCAAGATTATAGAGACATACCCCCTGTTGAATTACAGATAACTTTAGAGCAGGAACGTAGAGATATATTCCCTGTTGAAAATGATGGTGTCCCTATTTGTATAGGGAGTGACAATAGTGGTGCTTTTCATGATATAATGGAGTGGTCCGGAGAATTGGATACAAGTAAGGACAAAAATGGCCATTATGGTGGATGTAAGATTAGTGCTGGAAATAATTTTTATATTTATAATTTTACAGACATAGAAGTTACCCAAGGTTTTTTTGGCCTTTTTACAAAAGGGTTTACATTTATACCTATAAAAAAAACAAAAATTGACCAGATTTTACTGGATATAAAATTGTTTACAAGAAAGTTACATTTGAAATTTACACTGAAAGAAGATGAACAAAAGGTAGATAATGTACTTAAAAGATGAAGTGTGTTTAACCCTCCATTACAACGTGAGATTTACAATTTCGAGGCATACGTACTGAATATGGTTAGGGAAGGCTTCAAATTGGATGATGGATTAAAAGAATACGGTAATTTGATGGAAGAGGAAATTAAGGTTTTAAAGATGTTACAAAGTAATGACAAGGTAAGAATTATGAAGCCTGATAAAGGGGGAAGGGTGGTTTTGATGGACTATTGGGATTATACCAATAGGATGCTGGAGATCTTGAATACGGGTGTTAGATATCAGA
The DNA here is from genome assembly GCF_019279795.1 of Protopterus annectens. Classification (NCBI taxonomy): domain Eukaryota; kingdom Metazoa; phylum Chordata; order Ceratodontiformes; family Protopteridae; genus Protopterus; species Protopterus annectens. The sequence continues at coordinate 153,637,419 of NC_056728.1, read as the reverse complement.
TTGCATCTAGAAATGAAATGAATATCTGTTATAAGAAAATAGACCTCTTTTTGGAAGATAATCTTTTACAAGGATACATAGATTTGGAATTGTATAACTTTCTTAAAGTATCGAAACCAGTGATTCCTGAGATCTTCGGCATCCCTAAAATACATAAGGATGTACACAACCCACCCCTAAGACCTATTGTGACATCCCAATATTCCAAGACACAAACTTTGGCTATCTATGTGGACACTAAGTTAAAACATTTTTATAAGGATTACCATCACATACTTATTGATTCCTGGGACCTCCTTTCAAAATTTAATACCGTACCATACAATGATGATTACATCTTTATTACAATCGATGTTATAGACTTATTCTCAGTAATACCCCATGATTTAGGTTTAAGTTGGTTTGAACACATGTTGGTTGAATTTAATTTCTTAAATAATATAGATTTCAGACTGGTACTTGAAAATATGGAACTCGTATTGAAAAACAATTTCATTTATTTTCAGGGAGATATATATCATCAGATAGGTGGGGTAGCAATGGGGTCTTCATGTGCTCCCATCTATGTGAACATTATCATGCTCTTTTGGGAATTGGAATATGTGTTCAAATCAACTTTCTGGGGGTATGTTATTAAATATTTTCGATTTCTGGATGATATTCTTATAGTTTGGAATGGTACTGTGGAACAGATAGAAGAATTTATTCGTTATTTGCACACTACAACGGATTTTTTAAGATTTACGTTTCAACATAATTTTGAAAAAGTTGACTATTTAGATGTTACAATTATAAAAAATGTGGTAGATAAGCAATATGAATCAAGAATTTTTAGAAAGGAGTGTTTTTTGAATTCATATGTACATTTTGAAAGTGACCACCCATTATACCTGAGAAGGAACATAATAAAAGGTCAGATGATCAGAGCCTCCCGTATGACTAGTGAAAATGATAAGTGCCGTGAGGAAATGGAATTTATACAAAATTTATTTCTGGAAAGAGGTTATCCACTTAGACTCATTAAGAATGTTAAAAGGGAAGTTTTAAAGAAACGGAATAGTCATTATCCACCACTTTTAGTACACAATAGTTCTAATTTGGACACAGTGGTATTTGATTTTAGGAAATCCAAAGTTCAAGAGCAAGATAGGGTTGAGTTACCTCGATTAACCCTTACATACTATAAAGGAATTGGTTGGATACAGAAAGGGATTAACGAGGTGTGGAAAATCTTTTCCAGACTAAGTACTGATTGTGACATTTTCCAGCAAACATTAAAGTTTGGTTACAAGAAAAACATTAGTTTTAAAAAACTTTTTGAGATCAAAAATCCCTCTATTTTAAGTGGAACACAACAAAAGGTGAGGACGCATAGATGTGGTAGATGTGCACAATGTTCTTTTGTGGCAGGGGAGAAGGAGCTTATATTGAGAGATATAGGTTTAAAATTGAGGAGCAATGGTTATTACACCTGTCAGACTAAGGGTGTGGTCTATCTAGCCTATTGTTTGACCTGTGGGAATTATTACGTTGGTAAGACTGAGCGTGAGTTAAGACAATGTATTTATGAACACATGAGAGATATAAACAAGAGTAATGATACAAATGCATTGTTTAGGCACACTACCAAGTGTATAAAAGCTAATATTAAGTTCTGGGTTTTGGATGAGATTAAGAGAGGGGATAGAGGGGGTGACTGGGAATCCCTACTGGAGTATAGAGAATTAATTTGGCAGCTCAGACTTGATGCCTGTGGTCCTAGTGGGATGAATGATCACCTCTCAATTAAGCCAGCATTGAGATTAATGGCAAACAATCCTAAAAGGAAATGACATAACTACGTAAAAAATAGTATGTTCAATACCCTTTAGGCCTTTTGTTCTATAACAAAGTTTTACCAAGTTTAATATTTATTTATTTCTTGTAAATTTTATATTTATATCTATATTTACATATAGGTTATACATATATATATATATTTATTTTTATACAAATTGTATTTATTAGGATTTAGCTCAACAATAGGGTGGGTTAAACCAAGGTCTTAAATTGATTAGGTAGTATTTATCTGTTTATTAATGTATTAACATATATATCTATATATTTATTCAAAATTGTTGGTATTTTAATATTTGTAAGTAATTGATGTAACTTCTAACCTCATGAAACACTTTACCATTAGTGATGTCACTTTTGCTTTTTAATTTTAATGTTTATTTTTTTGTTCTTTGATTTTTTAATAGAAGAACAGTATGAATTATATTAAAGAGTTAGGAATTTTGTATACATATAAAGTACTGTAATCTACTTGTGGAAGATTTTTAAAGTGAAAGAGAATATGTGAAGGTTGCATTGTCTTTTTAAACAACTCTATATATATTGTGTAATTAAGCTATTAACCAATTAATTCAGTACTCAGTATACTATATAAGGTGACTGATTCATTTAAATAATGGATTCTGATGAAGTCTATATGTTTTTAGATGAAAGCGCGCTCAATCCCAGTTCTGGTTTGTGGTCGTGGTTTTACACTAATAAATATAATTTTTGGCTGTTTCCTGAGGAGTGGATTTCTATTTTCGAAATACTGCTATATAGCATTTGAATTGTACTGTTCAATCCTTTGTTGAGTATCCCAAGGTCGGTGCTGATTTGTGGAACTGTTCCGAGGGTAGCCCTTTATCGTAAAGCCAGCGGAGGTTTTCTGATTTTTTGTACAGTTTATTTTGGAGGAGCGATAGTGGTTTTGTGGTTATAAACCCCTTTGCCAGTAGAGGGGTTGCAAACCAGACCAAGGACAGAACTGGCATGGTCAGACATGCTGCAGCCATGTCTGACTACAAACCAGATATAACTGGCATCCCACAAGGCTTGGTCCTGGGACCTCCCTCGTTTGGTATATATGTCCCATAGGTACAGGCCAACATGGAAGGACTGTGTCTGAACATGTTTGCAGAGGACTACAAACTGCCCACCATATCTGACCCTCCAGCTGACACAAGCATCCCACAAAAGGCCCACATAGAAACAGACAACTGGTGCCATAGCCATGTCAGCAAGCTAATTGCAGAAAAGTGTATAGTCAACCCCCGTGGATATACAGTAAGTGCCCACCAATTACCACATAGGTGTTAACCCATTACATACTTAACATGTAATGAGAGACCTGGGGACAGAAGGTGATAGATATCCTGCATTGGACAAACATGTGGCTGTAGTGTTTACAGAAACATACCATATGCCCACCTAATCATGAAGGTTGTCAAATCTAGATAAGGGGAGGTCATTGTGGCTCTGCAGTCATCCTTCATCAGCGTTCCAATTGACTACAATAGCCTCTGTGGGATGTACCTCAGCAGACACCTCCATCAGCTGTAAAGTCCCCAACAGTACCTCACCAGGAGTATCAAAGAGCTTGAACAGATGCCATGTGTTGCCTGATTAAACAAACTGAAGCTACACACACTGCCATATTGCCCACCCAGAGACAAGCTGTGCCTGATGTATAAAGCCATGTCCAAGCTGGAATCAATAAACATGCTGCACCTTGTACAATCTGAATGGCAGTGAGCTATGCACATGAGAGACCTGAACCCCAGCACTGACATACATAGGACAAGCTGTACCGCATGATCCATAACACAGAAGCCACCCCCACTCATGAGTAAACTCCCAGTACAGGTTATCCATAGAGTCACTCATCGATTCTCCTCAAGAGGAATCTTGATGAGTGGATGGGAGATGGTAGTTTTACCCTGGGTAGCACTGTTATGTCACAGGTAGATGGAGGCACAGTATACTAACCATGACATATGTCATGGCAAACTCCACTTACAATGTGTGTTGAAGGACAAACACACTCTCCGACTAGCATTAGAAATGGCCTAAGGCACATCACTAGTGTTTACAAATGTACACCTATGTTGTGGAATACACTACCAATGTTGGACAAGCCTGGTTTAAGTAGTTCATATCTGAACATAATGCAACATGGTCAGATGTGCACAACTGGCCCCTAACCAGGCTGTTGTGCTCACTATGGAACTGTAAAGCAGTGATAGGACTAAAGCCCAGGATACTGTCCACCACAGTGAAAGTACTGAACTAGTACACTATACGGTACTACAGTGTTAGGTCAGTATGAAAGGATGTTGACAACTGTATGCAAAGTATCCCATGCAAACCCTGCAGGCACAGTATAATCCCTGTTGTGTTCACACACAAAGCAGTTGGACAGTAACTACACAACATGACACACAACACACAACCATAAATGGGAGATATTTGTTGAAGTTCACACTCATCCACAAATGTGGTGGGCTGCAGAGTTCAACATATGGAAAGCTCACACTGGGCATGCTCGCACACTTTGATAAATGAGACATATGTCAGACAACATGCCATGGGAAGGCTGAACTGGGCATGCTCACACACTTAGGCCAAATCTCAGTTTAGCAGTTGGCCACACATATCTGGTATTTGTACGTGTTATTCCATGAACCAACCACATTACAGCAATCTGCCCAGTGCACACAGTTAAATGACTACAGAGACATACGTGATATAGTGGATCCCTCCCATATGCAAACATCTTCCACAGATACACAAATTGTTCATACAAACAGGGAATGCTATGGCAATAAAGACCTGCAAACAGTCTATCAGCAACAAATAATGTGCATCTGACAATTAAACATATGGGTGTAGAGGTCACACTAGGCTGTTTGCCCTAGGGAATGACAGCTTAGCCAGAGTGTGCTTGGCGTCTGCCTCCCCAGTACAGTAGGCTACTGTGCCACTGTAAAGTAGGTCACATAAGGCACCATGTGAGGCTAGTGTGCTGTGCCTCTGTCAAGCAGGGACACAGTGGAGATCCCAGGGTTTGAATTTGCTAAGCCACAGCCATGTTGTTGGTGTGTGCTGGAAGAGGGTTGCTGAGGACCTCTAACAGTAAGTGGGTGTCAATAACAGACTGAGGGGAGCCTTATCTGCATTGTCTGGACAATTTCACTGTCAACACTGTGTCATGATGATTATGAGGGATTGAAGTGTCGTGCCGGTACTGTTCAGAGATGTCCTCCCTCTGTGGGCTACTGCTCTGCAATGTATTAGCTCACTCTGTCTGTTGGACAGCTCATGTATGGCTGGTGTACATCTGACAGGTGTCCTGTCATGGGTATATTTGGGATAGCATGATCAATGCAAACCTTCCACATGTTCATAGAATGCAATTGTCAAGGATTATGCAGAGTGGCCTGTATACTCCCCCAGCATGGGTCCTTTGAAGTCTTCAACCCCAGTCTTTACAAGTGTAAAGTCTGCTTTTGATAAATACAGTTTGTTTGCAGTGACAACCTTGCCTGGGGGTGGGGATGGGATATGGATGGCCAGGGAAAGGTGGGTATAGTCAGATATCAACAATGGTGGTCTACCTCTGGTGTGGAACTGTGAGTACCCATGTTGTAGATGGTCAGGTGCAATATGTATTCCCCCTTGTGGCTGTGGTGAGTGGTTCTGCCATAGCACATGGACTCACAAATTGTAGTGACTGTAGGGTAATGTTGTAGAGGCCTGAGTAGTTCCCACACACAATATGCCTGTACCTGACATTAACAACTGGAACGGTGTATGTGAACACCTGCATATCTTGGCACTGTTCCCAGGGAAGCAAAGTGTGTGTCCTGGATGTGGGAGGGGTGGTCAGGACTGGTTGTGTTGTGTGTTACAGGTCCTGTGGTCACGAAGCATGGTATAAAACATAACCTGCCAGTGCGATGTGCATATCTGACCCTGACATAGGTGGCTGCAAATGCATATATATGCTATCCCCCACCTGACAGGTAGTACTAGATGTACATACCTCTGTAGAAATAATGATGTCAGCACCCTATAAATACTGCAGGTGCAGAACAGATGCCCTGTAATTCGGATAGTGCGCTCTGCTAATGCGTTTTTCTCAAGTGTCATAATATAGTTAGGTAGGGGTTTAAATCCTGCAAATGCTCAATGGGTGAGTGGGGTTGGTGTGTGTGCAAGTCTGTGTGAGGGAAATGTCCCTTTTGGCAACTGGGAAAACACACTACAGGATGGACATTCCCCTTTCTAAACACTGATGATGTCAGCACCCTATAAGTAAAGCAGGAGAAGGAAAACCTCCCAGTAATGCAAATAGCGCACTCTGCTAATGCGTCCGTCTCGAGTGTCATAAAATAGTTAGGTAGAGGTTTGAATCTTGCAAATGCTAAGTGTGTGTGGAGGGGGTTAGTGTGTGTGCAAGTCTGTATGAAAGAAATGTTGCTTTTGGCAACTAGGAGAACATACTACAGGATGCACATTCCCCTTTCTAAACACTGATGATGTCAGCACCCTATAAGTAAAGAAGGAGAAGGGAAACCTCCCAGTAATGTGAATAGCACACTCCACTAATGCATCCATCTAGAGTGTCATAACATAGTTAAGTAGGGGTTTGAATCCTGCTAAATGTGTGTGGAGAGGGTTAGTGTGTGTGCAAGTCTGTTTGAAAGAAATGTCCCTTTTGGCAACTAGGAGAACACACTACAGGATGCACATTCCCCTTTCTAAACACTGATGATGTCAGCACCCTATAAGTAAAGCATGAGAAGAGAAACCTCCCAGTAATGCGAATAGCGCGCTCTGCTAATGTGTCCGTCTCGAGTGTCATAACATAGTTAGGTAGGGGTTTGAAGCCTATAAATACTAAGTGTGAGCGGAGAGAGTAAGTGTGTGTACAACCCTGTATAAAAGAAATGTCCCTTTTGGCAACTAGGAGAACACACTACAGGCTGCACATTCCTCTTTCTAAACACTGATGATGTCAGCACCCTATAAGTAAAGCAGGAGAAGGAAAACCTCCCAATAATGCAAATAGTGCGCTCTACTAATGTGTCCGTTTTGAGTGTCATAACATTGTTAGGTAGGGGTTTGAATCCTGCAAATAGCACGTGTGTGTGGGGGAGGGTGAAAGTAGTGTGTGTGCAATTACATGTGTGAGAGAACTGACCCTTTTGCCAACCAGTACAACACACCAGCTGCTGCATATTCCAATCTCTACACAGAGATGATGTCAGCACCCTAGAAGTACAGTGGAAGAGGGAAAATCTCCCAGTAATGCAAATAGCACGCTTTGCTACTGTGTCTCTCACTACTGTCATACCACAGTTAGTTATGGCATTGGATTCCAGACATGCCACGTGTGTTTTTGTCACACAGAATGCCCATGTGTGTGGGTTGTTGTTCACAATAATGCATGACATCGATTAAACCAGTAATGGCAATGGACACAGATGATGTATGTGTGTGCCAAATACACATATGTACTTGTGACCTTCAATAGTTACCATGTCTGATGCCTGCCACATGTGAATACATGGCATTTGCACTGGATAACATTATGACTGTGGTCTTCTGTGCGGGTGCTGCATGTGGTATGTGTATATACAGTGTGATATGTAGATGGTATCAACCTAGCAGTGAGGGATACACATCTGGTCTGGGGCATATAGTCTACATGTTGTTGATGAACAGGTGCTGCATGTTTTCACCTGTTGTGGGAGTGGTAACAAGTTGTTCCATAGCAATGCAGTGACTACATGCTAAGAACCTTTCAGCTAGGGTGTTGTAGCTACAGTAATTCATCAGCATTCAGTAATACGTCAGCATTCCTGGTGAGGGTATGATGCCAACCAAGGTCAGGGTCATACCAGCCTGTGCCACATGCTCAGAGAGATCTTCCATGTTCCCTATCATGTAGTCCAGGGAGGTACATCACAGGTCAGCCATAGTGGCATGGACAATGACTGAGTCATATGTGTCCATGCCTCTGACTGACCTGTTTGCTTGTGTTATGTGGTGGACCATAGTGCCCCACGGGCATATCACTGTGACCTTCACCTTGTCCAGCCTGGTGAGCATGACCTCACTGTACTGGACAATAAAGGTACCTAACACAACTGTAGCAGGTATGTTGTCTAGCCATACAGGCTGTGACTGTTTGGCACACAGGATTTGTGTGCCGTGTGTTATGCGTGATGTGTTCTGGCATAACGTATGCCTGTGTGCCAGCTGCAGAGGTGTCTGCCACTCAGGCAGGATGCTATTCTTAGGCTCCACGAATGGCCCAGTGTGTTCACGTGCTTGTATTGCTGTCAGTGTAGGTCTACATCAGACTGGCATTGTAGTCACTGTACTATTTCATGCCACCTGACAGGTTATGCCAGTACTGGGTTCAGAGTGCTTAGTCCCCAGTTTGGCTATGTGGTTCCATCTCATACATGTGTTGTACATCCATGTGTAGGGGAGAGGGTTGACTGTGTACATGTGGCAGCTGTGACATTGCCACATGACCCACATATTCCACAACTGTACCATAGACGTGACTGACAACTGACATTTGCACATGCTACCATAGTATTGTGATTCCAATGGTGATTAACAACAAATAGGGCCAATGGGGAACAAGGTACATAGGTTCATAGGTTCATAGGTTCATACTAGGCTATCTGCCCTAGGGCAGTTATAAACCTAGCCAGAATGTGTTTGGCTGTCGCCATCCATTGTAAATGTATCTTGCTATGCCCTTCCTTGAGGTTAGTATACTGTGCCTCTGTCTAACAGTGACACAGAAGTGATACCCGGGGTAAACCTACAATGTCCCATCCACTCATCAAGATTCCTCTTGAAGAGAGTCAATGAGGGACTCTGCCTAACCTGGACTGGGATTTTATTCCAGAGTGAAGGGAGCCTCTGGGTTATGAATCTGTCCCTCCAGCATGTCCTATTTATTTCAGTGCTGAGGTTCAAGTCTCTTGAGCATGTAGCTCGATGGGATTTGGATATTCTGAGGTGCAGCATGCCCATTAATTCCGGGTTTGACATGGCTTTATACATCAGGCACAGATCGCCTCTGAAGAGGCGGTATGTCACTGAGTAGAGCTGGAGTTTCTTTAACCGGTCAGCATATGGCATCTGTTTGTGCCCTTTGATCCTCTTGGTGAGGTACTTTTGGGGTCTTTCCATTTGCTGCAGGTGTCTGGTAAGGTACATCCCAACAGGGGCATTGTACTCAATTATGGGCCTGATGAGGGATGAGTAAAGAGGCACAATGTCCTCCCCTGATCTAGATGTGAATCCCTTCATGATGACGTGGGCTATATAAAATGTTTTTCTAACCACTTTGGCCACGTGGTTGCCAAATGAGAGATTGCTATCAACTTGGGTCCCTAATTACTTCTTCTGTACTTAATGGATTACCACCTATGTGGTACTTTGTGAGCACTTTGTTTTTGCCAAAGGGGTTGACTATACACTTTTTGGCATTTAGCTTGAGGCCATGGCTCTGGCACAAGTTGTCTGTTTCTATGAGGCCCTTTTGGAGGATGCTTGTGTCGGTTGGAGAGTCGATTATGGTGGCCAGTTTGCAGTCATCTGCGAATTCGGTCAGCCACAGTCCTTCCGTGTTGGCCTGTACCTCCGATAAATATATACCGAACAAGAGAGGTCCCAGGACTGAGCCTTGTGGGACACCACTTGTAACTGGTTTGGAGTCTGGCATGGCTCCAGCAATTCTAACCATGTGGGTTCTGTCCTTGAGCCAGTGTGCAATCCATCTAGTGACATAGGGGTTTATATTTAAGCTGGTGAGCTTCTCTAGAATGCCCGAGTGGGGTATTGTATCGAAGGCTTTGCGAGGTCCAGGTAGGCTGTGTGGACCACCTTCCCCTCGTCAATGGCCTTGGTGACTGTTTCAAAGAAATCAACCAGGTTTGAGAGGCAGGATCTGCCCTTAACAAAGCCAAATTGGGTATGATCCAGTGTCTGTAGGTCCCCAATATCTTTATTTATGAGGTCCATGATGATCCTTTCCATAGCTTTGCAGACCAAGCTAGTCAGGCTTATGGGGCAATAGTGTCCAGGATCCGATGAGGCACCACCTTTCTGTAGAGGGACCACTGTTGCTGTACGCCACTCTTTGGCCACATATCCTGTAGTAAGGCTGGGATTGAACAGTAGTTTTATGTTTGGGTGTAGCTCTTCTTGGAGTTCATGTAGGACACAGCCCGGGACACTGTCTGGTCCCATTGATGCAGTGTGTATTGCTTTGGAGAGGGCGGCTCTTACCTGAGCATCTGAGATGTCAGGGGGGCAGCACTCTGCTGGGATAAATATTTGCCCTTTCGGTGTGGAGGGGGGGAGTTTGCGCTGAACCTGTCAGCTAGGATGTTGGCAATGTCTGTGGGTTTGGTGTTTCTATTGACATTTTGGACTACCTCTGAGCATATCTGGGAATTACCACCCAGGTTCCTAACATAACTAAAGAAAGCCTTGTGATGATGCTTAGTGTCCTGTGCAATTTTCTCTCGAAGCTGGCCTTAGACAATCTTATGAGTGCCTGTAGTTTTTTGCTAATACTGATCAGTGATGCCTTCCCTTTTCGGGATTTTGCTGTATCATTTAGTAGCTTCCTCCTTCTATTGTATAGTTTGTTTATGGCTGGGGTCCACCAGACAGGACGTCTGCCTTTGGAGGATTGGGTCTTGGTTTTATTCAGGATTGCATGATCCATGCATTCCTGAAGGTGTCCATAGAATGCGTTTATGGAGGAATCTGCGGTCTGGTCCGTATTTTCCACAGGCCCAGGGGCTTTGAAGGTTTCCACCTCAGTTTTGAGGAGTGTGAATTTGCTTTAGAGAAGTTGTTCACTGTGGTTTTCTGGGCAGGGGGTGAGGTCGGGATGTGAATATCCAGTGAGATTAGTTTATGGTCTGATCTTACCAGTGGGGGATACACTTCTGCTCTGGAGCATAGAGTCCTCATGTTGGTGATGATCAGGTCCAGTATGTTTTCCCTTCTTGTGGGAGTGGTAACAAGTTGTTCCATAGCATTTGAGTTCATATATTCTAGGAATCTTTGGGCTAGGGTGTTGGAGCTAGAGTCATGCTCCCAGTCTAGGTTTGGGTAGTTGAAGTCACCCAATATAATGGTGTTTGGAGAGACCTTCATATTTTCCACTGTTCTCAGGAAGGCTGAATGTGGTTCTTGGGTTTGGGAGGGTGGTCTGTAGCAGGCTATAACCTGGAAGGCAGTTTTACCCATTGTTAGTTGCACATGGATAGTCTCTGATGCTTGGTGCTTTGCCACCAACCTGGAGGTGTGGGTATCTTTGATGAATATCAATACTCCCCCTCCTTTTGTGGTTTGGTCCAAGTTTTGGGGCTGAAAAGCATGGTATGAGGTATAACCTGGCAGTGCTGGGGTGCTCTCAGTAGCCCTGAACCAGGTATCTGTTACTGCACAGATATCGATGTTCTCCATGCTAAGGAGAGTTTTGAGTGCATGCATCTTGAGGTTTAGACTTCTGGCGTTGAGTAGTATTACTCTTAGTTTCTTGTAATACCTATGAAGGTGGGTGTGTCATTTGAGCCTTGCCTAACAAAGGCACTATGGGGGTAGCAAGAGCCTTTGCCAATATCCAAAAGCCCAGGGGTGACAGGTGCAAGCCATCCCTAGCTAAGCAGGAGGTTCAACAGAAGATGAGTATGTGAGGGTGTAGTGCCTGTGATTAGTTAGCAGTGGCATATATGACTGCTCACATGGACAAATGCCTGGTAAGTCATATGCAATGTGTCCCAGGCAACGTACATGTGAACAGGACAAGCAGTGACGTTCTGTCAAGTGAGACATGGACATACATATAGTAAGCTATGCAGATGTCACTAAGAGTCCACAAAAGCTCTGTAACTATGCATTGCAGGTGGGATCAGTATTCCAGGGTAATTGCAAGCAAACATGCATGCAAACAAAGCTACGGTAAGCAGGGCTGCATGTAGTCCATTGTACAACAAACAAGCTGTACCACTTCCAGTAGGTAACACTAGAAATACGCAGGCACTATGCACATGTACATGGAAATACACAGGTCAGATGGCTAGGGTCCAGTCTCAGCGCACACAAGTGTACAGACCATGTACTATCAGGATGTAGAATAACTGGATGGAAACCCATGTGCTCATACCTGCAGTAATACACATGTCAAATAACAGACACTGAGCCTTCACTCAGTGGTTCCATACCTAGTAGGATGTATGCTACCTGGCCTGCCACCACAGTATCCCTGACATGTATGGGGATTCTCCCTCCTGTGACAGTTAGTTTTGTGTGTTGGGGCTGTCTAGCATGGTATGAGATGTGAGCTTGCAGTGCTAGGGTGCTCCTGTGTGTCCTGTACCAGTCGTGTAGTACTGCACACATATCAACATCCTCAAACATCCGCATTGCAGAGTCCAGTGTGGGCAACATGCCACTTGCAGTTTACATGTCCATCATTGCGTATTAATATTTTCATTACCTTATCCCCTGTGCTACCTATGTATGTAGCCTTCTGTTGACATCCTTACCACCAGTATGCCAACATGTGCAGATGATACACTATGGTACTTACCATGGGTGTAGACAACAGTACATGACAATCATACCCTTACTGCATCAGGCATGCTGTGATATACCCACAATTATTTCAGCACACAGTACTGTTAACAACATGATACTATTACTACACGTCTATGTAGTCACACTGTGCATCAGCAACATGTTAACCTGTACCTCCACTGATGTTACAGATTGCAGGAGGTGGCACAGTTTCATCATATGCACAGGGTGTGAACTTGGTATGCCTGAGTCAGCCACCGATACCACCAATTGACATGTATGTGTATGTGTATTGGTGAGGGACAGCAGTACAAGGTGGGGCAATGTTGATGCAGTGTGTGCATGTATGCGGTAGCCCTAGGTGTTGTCAATTTCCATGTGTGTATGGATGCACACAGTTCCACCTCATGGCTGCCATATACTGGTGTTTGTGGACAGCCACAGACTGTACCTGCCAGGTCATACAGATCAGTGTCTCTGGCCACGGACATGGTACCTGTGCCTTGCAGTGGTGCTACGGACCGTATCCGGTACCAACCCAGACTGGGTACTGTCATCAGAAGCAGGTGTTCGTTGACTGGATACAGATCCCTGTCGGGCCTGGCCAGAGCCACATGAACGTTGTCTCCTGGGGCGGTATGATGACAGCACAGACCCAGCATTGCTGGGGCTGCTGCTGGCACTATGGGGGCAGCCATGGCCCTGTTGTCATCCGCGACGACTGCCAGCTGCTGCTGTTGCTGGCATACGCCCACGTCGACACCTCAACCATCCACCATCGCCCTGGCTCATGGACATGTTGTTGTGGAACCGGTCTAATATGTCCCCACAAAGTCTGTCTATGACATCGGTGAAATTACGGATGGCAGCCGCAATGTCACGCATACTGTCAGTCATGGCTGTGCGACATACTGTCAGCTCCCTCAGACCCTGTCTGGTGTACCGTTCCATACGTGACTGTGCCTGCATGACAGCCCGAAACATAGCTGAGGTTGTAAGACCTCTGTGGGCACGTCTGACAGGGGCAGGACGCCCACGGATGCTCCCACGAGAACCTCTGGACATCTGTCTGTGTGGTACCATCTCAGGGCCATGCCCATGGCTGCTGTGTGGGGAGGCATGTGCCACAGATACCACATTACCCTGGTCAATGCCCACTGTATGCTGTCCATCACCTAGGGACATTGGTGACAAAGGGTGTATTGGCAGGATAACTGTGCTCATTGATGGGGTTGACAGCTGTGTACTGTCAATCGGCTGACCAATGATGGACCCTGGCTTACCTTCCTGTGCCATTACACAGATGTCATCATTATCAGTCCCCATGGCACCTGCTTCAGATTCCCTGCTGCATGACACCAGAGCAGCACCAAAACCTGTGGGAGGGAAACAGGAAACACAGTTTACAATGTCTACACAATATTACCAGTGATGCACACATCCACACATGCACAGGTCCAGACATGCACATGTGCACACATGCACAGGTGCACACATGCACACATGCACAGGTGCACACATGCACCCATGCACACATGCGCACATGCACACATGCACACATGCACACATTCACACATGCACAGGTGCACACATGCACACATGCACAGGTGCACACATGCACACATGCACAGGTGCACACATGCACACATGCACACATGCACACATGCACACATGCACACATGCACAGGTGCACACATGCACACATGCACACATGCACACAGTTGTACACTACTCAGTATGCGAGATATCAACACACAGACACAGACACACCTGCATGCATACACAGAGCACTACTAAGTGAGCCTAATATTGCTATTACTATCAAGACTATTAAAGGTATTGTTAATACACACTCACCAGCATGGATAGGCTGCATTGCTGTTACACCGGAGGGACCTGCAGAAGTGAGGAAACTAATGTCAGTGGGCATGACTGTGCCATTGTTACTGAGTATGATACAGGTCAGTTGTACAATAGTCGCCTTTCACAGGTCAGCTGCTGATATTGAGGATATCACACTTGCACATTAAATACTATGATGACAGCTACAAACCAAGGACATACATCACACATGCATTAACTACCAGTGTACACAACAGTCAACTATACATATTGCATATTACCTGCACACTCATAGTCTTGCTGCTGCGTGGCTCCAGCCTCCATCATAATGCATGTCTGCTGCTGTTGTTGGCGTACTGGAGCCACTACACTCATGAGTAGTCTTTCCAGTCTGGTGAGTGGGGGATGTGTAGCCACCCCACCACCTGTGGCGACCTGTTGCCTGTGGATATCCGACGCATGCTGACGGACATTTCTGATTAAATCACTGCAGTGATGTCGTACCTGCTCATATGTCCTATTATCCGTGCCTATGTCATTTACCCAATGGACCAAATCTTGCCACAGTGCAGCTCTCTCCTGCTGATTCTAGCTGGTGCGGGAAAAGAGTATTGCATAATCCCGCACCAGACTCTGGTGTATCTCCTCATCCTCAGCTGTGGAGTAAGCTGGATTTCGCAGGTGAGCCATGTTCCTGAAAAAAGAAATAACCTGATATCAGCAATATATGTCAGCAGAATTTGGCGCACATACTACACATGCTACTCGACTGTTATGATACGACATATCTCACATATATAGCATCTGTCTGTCTATTGGTGGATACACATGTAAATAGCCAGGTATCAGTGCTCAGCCAGCAACTGTGCAACAGTACCTAGCACACTCTATATGACATACTACCAAACCCCAGCAGTCAGAACACTGATTCAGGTCCAGAGCGCCTCCTCACTCTGGAGGTTTGTATCTAGGTACTGTATGGGCTACATCATCAACTGCTGTGAGCTGACCACAAACTAATTGCCCTGGATATACATATCCCACCTCCACCACCAGCACAAACGACTATAGTGAATAACATTGCAAATGCAAACGTTAAACTTTGTAACAGTGACATGGTATCCTTTCCACCCACTGGGCCAGTGGAAGACACAACCCACAATGCTGACCCCTTCACAAATGCTTTCTAAGGACATCTCCGAGAATGTATGGATCATGTAGTCCCATATATGACCAAGACACTCTCCACAAAGGGACAGCATCCTGTCTGGTGGACCCCAGCCATAGACAGATTGTATTACAAAAGATGGAAACTACTGCAAGACAGAGCATAATTCCATAAAGGGAAGGTGTGTCTGAGCAGCACTAGTAAGGATCTATCTTCCCTCATACAAACATCCATGGGCAACTTTGAGAGGGAAATCAAGAGGGACACTACAGATAACCACAAGGCCTTCTTCAGTTATGTTAGCAACCTGGTCAGAATCCCTCCACTATGCTCATAGTTAGTACACAACAACAAATAATTCACTGAAACCACAGATATTGACAACATTGTGGCAGACAGGTTCAGTGCAGGTTTCACCCCTCCCTCTCCCCCAAAATAAGACATAGTTATCCCAGCTGACTGTAACCTCCCTGTCATCACAGATGTCCAGGTGAGAGCCGCCCTCAGGAAAGCAGAATACACAACATGAATGGGGCCTGATGGTATCCCCGGTTGCATGCTACATGAACTCCGACAGGAGCTAAACACACATATAGAAGTGCTATGTAATACTAGCCTGACTACATGATATGTACCTGTACACTGGTGCACAGCAGCAGTGGTTCCACTCCACAAAGGAGGCACCTCAACATACCAATACAATACAACACAATACAATACATTACAATACAATACAATACTATACAATATGCTATTGCCCCTGGGACTACAGTAGCATACTGTTCTGCTACCCTGACCATTGTGACACATGTGGTGTGATGGTACCTGCTGCTGTCAGACAGTTACACAGGATGACTCATATGGCATATTACCTATCTGACTAACATTCAGCAGGGGTATGTGTGACATGTACTCATGGGGAGTCTTGCTTCTTAACACTGTGTGGTTTATTGCAGGGTATGTCTTATCTGTGGGTAGGAACCTTTACCTCCACATGTGCTCTCTATTGTAGTGGCACTGACGACACCCAGCAGTCATTTAGGTTGTGGATGGTGTGAGGTGTTACTATGGTTGTCGGACATCTGTCATGGGTGTGACTTAAGTATGTAAACCCAGGAGTGGTAACCTCTATGTGGGTAGTATGTGTGTACTCTATGGTGTTGTCAGTCACTGTGCATTGGTAATGTGTTTGAGTGCATTGTCACAGTGTTGTACATGTCACTGTGTCTTTCTCCATATCTGTAGCTGTCATGTGAGGTACATACCATAGCAGCCATTATGTGGTGTGGAGGGGTACACTGTTCTACATGTCCATAGCTGACACACCATGTCTGCTGACACATACCATGTGCAGGTATTCCAGGAATAGTGTGCCACTGTGAATATCATTGGGGGGACTATTGTACACATTTATGACCCTGTTCACCCCTGACACATGCAGTGGTGGGCAGCCAATCACATATCTGGTGGTTACTGGTGTAGGTGATTTGAAATGGGGTATGGTACTCCAGTTTTGACACTGGTGTTCACTCCATGCCTTTGTCACCAGGCACCTGTTGCAGTACATCTGTACACATGTGCCTCACTCAGAATATATATACATCTCTCTCTCTCTCTATATATATATATATATATGTATATGTATATGTATATGTATGTATATATATATATATATATATATATATATATATATATATATATATATATATATATACACATATATATATTGATGTACATATATTGCTATAGATATGGAGGGGGGGGGGTGTAACAGAGAGTGGGTGAGAGGGACAGAGGGGGTGGGACAGGGATGTTGAGGTCATATACAGTCATACCTGTAGATAGTCAGATCTGTCTGTCTATATACTGATGTACATATATTGCTATAGATATGGAGAGGGGGGTGTGACAGAGAGGGGTGAGAGTGACAGAGGGGGTGGGACAGGGGGTGTTGAGGTCGTCATATACAATCATACCTGTAGATAGTCAGATCTGTCTGTCTATGTATATGTATCTACATATATCTATATCTGTATGTGTGTATTACATATATATGTTTGCACATATTCTATCTACATCTGTCTATGTATTCCTACATCTCTCTCTATGTATGTATACATATATGCATAATATATATATATATATATATATATATATATATATATATATATATATATATATATACATACATACATATTTTAACATACATACGTATCCATATGATAGATAGGTATATCAACATGTTTGTTTACCATACTGTATACACACACTAACATACTGCTAAACATACATAACTGTGAAACCTACTTTGTACATTGCACTACAACCTACATTCAACCTACATTAATATGTGCACATAGATGCTCTCACATACAATTTGTATGTACAGCCTTCACTGATAGTTGCTGTATGTCCCCTGCCCTTTGCACATCTTCATATACATATGGATACAGAACAATGACACATATGGAGGGTTCACAGTATGTAGACCTTTATAGTATTACTTTACATTACCTGTGTTTGTCACAGCTGCTTGTGTTGCCATCTGGTTTTGTGTCCTGCTGCTCCACTTGCCAGTTGTCAGCTTTCAGGTGGCTGTTGCTGACCAGTTTTGTTTATGTATGTTTAATTTTGTTTTTCTCTGTCTCTGTCTCTGTCTCTGTCTCTGTCTCTCTCTCTCTCTGTCTCTCACTTCCTCCTCAGGGTGCAATGAAATTATTGCATGTGTGGACTGGGAGTACAGCATGCTTTTGTAGGTATCTGCATATGTCCATGTGATGGCCTTTGCACCAATTGTTAGCCAGCATTTGCTAATTGCATGCAGCCAGTTGGGTACTGATTGCAGTTCTCACTGTGATTTCAGAACAGTGCTATAAAAAGGTATGTGAGATAGGCATAGCCCTTTCAGATTTTAAGGGCAGGGACCATGCTGGTATGCTGTGGACAATGTTCTGTGAGTGTAAAGGTTGGTATCTCTCTCATATTTCCAGCTGTGTTGTAGATTAACATTTCTCCATTCATTTATCCAGTTTCCTGTACTAACTGTGTGTGTACACTGACACCTACGACTACTACTACTGTTAATGTGTGTGTGTGTGTGTGTGTGTGTGTGTGTGTGTGTGTGTGTGTGTGTGTGTGCTTTCCTATGGGACATGTGGTGTAACTGGTGTATAGCAGTGGCTCTTACACTTTGTTGCTATGGCTTCAATATTTGCCTTTACATTCACTACTTGTATGCCTGCTAGGTGTCCTGACTGTAGTGTGCTGCTGTGCCTTTCCTATTTTCCATGTACATTCACACCTTGGAATGCTTGCTATATCTGCTAGGGTGTTACAGCATGCAGTGTGGTCTGGCCATGGTGTGGGCCTTGACATCTATTAGGGTATTTGAGTATGCTGCTGAGCAGGCCCTAGACACTCTCAGGTGCATCTGTTATCTGCCTCATGGAATGGTACATATCAGTGGGGTACACCCATTAAATTGTCTGGTATGCTGCAGTTCTGACTGTGGGATAGCATGAGCATATGTATTACTACACTTTTTCTGCCATGCAAGTGGTGCATACTTTCAGGACTTCATAGTTACCATTGCATGTGTTGTAACACCTTTCTGCTTACTGTTTGTACATTTCACATGGAGTCTGTGGGGCATTCCTGTAACTCAGTCACTGTTGCTATGTCTAGGCTCTTAACTATTCAAATATGGTGGTGTCAAACCTCTCATGTGTACAAATATTTGCAGGTTGTCCACATTTCTGCCTCATATTTTGGTCAATATCTCATGCACAGCTTTTTCTGGCAAATCACTCTGGGCTCAGGTCAGAATATAATGACAAACATTTAAGTTTCAGACTTCATTCCCTTCCAAACATCCCACAAAATGCAGAACCTGTTACTCTCTGAACTGTCTAAGTTTGTTGTAACATTATTTGTAATGTGTGCCTGGTTTTGGCCCTTTGCTCCACATATTTTATTACTTGGTCCAGATGTGTTCCTGTAACAGGTTGTGGGGTATGGGCAGTGATTATCCTGCTGTGAGTATGTGTGTGGCTTGCAAGGTGCTACAGTGACATTATTACCTACTAGCTACCAACTAGCATGGCTGTTTCTGTTCACACACTACTATCATAGATATCCACTAGATTTGACAGTAAATATACATGACATGCTTTGTGTACTACACATCCTATATTCCCTTTACATTCATTCCTACTATTACATGATATATTTATTTTAGCACAATGTTCTTGTATAACAGTCATGGCTTAGTGCTAAGTCATGCAGACTAGTGTTTCCAAGGTCCTGGGTTCGGGACTGACAGTGGGATTTTATTTTGCTTTTGAACTGACTACAGGACCTGTCAATCAGAGTGACTAAGGCACTTTTAAGCAGTTGTAACCAGGTTAGCACTGGTTTGCGTGGAGCTCACGCATGCGCACTGACGTTCAGCTCCGCGCACACCCGCTTACAACCGCTTAAACGTGCTTACTCTTGCGCACACCCGTGCTAATTTCTTTGAAAGAAATGAAAATGGGGAGACAGGAAAGTGGTGAAAAAGGGGTCACAAAGAGGATAAGACAGTAGGGAAACAAGCTCGAGTTTTGCAGGAGGGATGTAGGTAAGGTCCATAGCTGCCCATTTCTTCATCAGCAACAGCTGTGCATATGTTTGCAATTTGGTGTGACATTTGAAACCTTCCACCCCTGAGAGAGGTGTAAGGACAACAATAATACTTGTTGTACAGCCAATTGTAATTGAAAGTTTCCATGTCCAGCAGACATGTGTGCGAAATGGGCAGCTATGTATGGGGGCGTAATTTTTTTGTGGGTACAGAGTGCCCTTTTTTTTTTTTTTCAGGTGAGAGTGGTATGTCAGGTGAAAGAAGTCGGTATAGCTGGGCAGGTAGGTTGGGTAGGTCAACAGACAAGACAAACAAGACGCATACAGGGGCAGTGTATGACAAGTGTGGGGGGGTTACACAATTGACGGGGACGGAGGTTGGGATATCCAGAGCCCATGAGCCCACAGATGGCAACAGTGGAACTGATATCCCCACCCATGGGCAGTTGCCACTGTTCCTTCACTGCCCAGGACGGGGCTGTGCTGGGGGCTGTGTAGGCCGGGCAACAGGCATGCCCGTAAGTTGTGCCACCTGTGCCTCAAGCTGGCATAGGGGCCCAAGAACAGAGTCCTGGAACTCCCTACGCACAACAGTCCGGACGCTACGGAGGTTGAGAGGTGGTTCTCCTCTGGCCACGCTTACTGAGGGGGGATGGGCCCCATCCCCTGCAACGCTTCCACCCGCAGGTGGCACAGGGCCACCGGAGGAGGGTCCAGACTGGTAGTGCCAGGTGCACTCGCCAGCTGAGGTGGGAGAGGTGGGTCCGCTGGAACCCGCCTTCACTGTCATCCTATGTTTTGCATTATGTCATGACAGTTTGGGTTAGTAACATACAATACCATTCGCAATTAGTTGTAACAGCATGCATTAGTATTCCCATTAACCAAACACCCAGATATTCACACCATTGAACAGCGAGCATAACACATGCATACTTTGAACAGCAATACACAGTCCAACAACATGCAGGGTTGATTGATGGCAACAGGCCATCAGGTTTGGATGTATGAACAGGGCAGATGCATCAACGTACATGCAAATATTTATGACTCAACAGGACAAATGTCCAGGGGTGTTAATTGTGATTGCACATACCAATTTCATGTGGAATGGATTATATGTGGTTATAGGGTGGGGTGAAGAAAATATTATTAACACCTTCGAATACCAATACATATGCTGTACATTTCTAATGCTACATATATATACACACTACTGTTCTAACTACAGTTTCCTATATGATAACTACTTCGATTTGGTGATAGGACTGTTACTGCTACATCAATATACATTTTATTGTTATTCATACACGTTCATATCTGGCTTTGTTCAGCTACATCATCCTGCTACATTTGCTTTATATAGCTATAGACAACTGTGGATGTTTGATATTTCAGACAATCATACTATCTGCATATTGCAGACTGAGAGCAACATATCCAGATTTTGGGATACACATTCCAGCTGCAGCAACACTTTGGACACATTTCGCAGTTTGGTTCTACTTGTCACATTCATTTCATTCTGTACTTTCTGCAGTATACTTTATTCAGGGGTTATTACTACTTTATTGGTGGATTCATAACTGTTTCTCACACTCTCTCACTTGTTTTCATTCTACTATTCAGGATGGTACTTACTACTAGGCTTTATTGACATGTTTTACCTGTAGTTATTACAATCCTTTCCAGCAGTCTCACTTCTGTCATGTTTCAGTATTTCAACAGGGATATATTTCACACATGTGATTTGCTCATCTTCTGTAGCTGTACTTTTCAGCCTGCTGCAGGTTGTGTACTATTATATTACAGGTGGGGCATCTTTATTTCAGACTTTATTTCAGACATTTTCATTTTTCTGTTTGGATTACAGACTGCAACACACTTTTGTAATCAAGCAATACTTGCAAACACTTTTACACTGTTACTTGCACATTTTATTACTTAGTGACTACACTGCACTCTTTTGCTAACTGTCATACTTTTATATTTCTTTACAGTTACTGGGAGTGGATTACTGACCTGCCTGGTGGCGCAACCGCACCAGCCTATCACCAGAGGCTCTGCGGTTCGCAGAACAGACACCTGCAGCTGTAATATAAATGAAGTAATATTGGAATACACATCTCCATAATATCAGATAATTTAATTTCTTACATACATAATTAAATGTAACTTACTCAGTAGTGGGGCGTTGGGCATTTGCCGGGCCTGCTGGATCCAAAGGTTCAATTGGTCCTACTTGCGTCTCTTCAGGTCCGCATGGTGGTGACGGACCTGCTCACCAGTCCTTGGAATCCCTTTGGCACTGGTGAGATCATGAGCCAACCGGTCCCACGCCTCAGCCCTATATGCTCCCCACAGGACCTGGCCCTGCATGAGTTGGGCCTCATGATTGTGGACTAGGAGCCAGACCATGTATCTGGACTCCTCAACACCCCACCTCTGTGCTCGAAAGCAACTACCCTCACCTACTCCTGACATTCTGGCTGCAAGTCAGTTCTACAATCGTTTATGCTGTGTATTCCCGCCTATGGGGCTTATAAATGCCGTTTTTCCCGCACTTATCTGTGATTGGCCATTTTGGAATTGTATCAACTTCACAAAACCTGCTTTGTCATGCTCCACTTTGTATTCATTCCTATATATTTGCTATTACTGCATTTTTAAGTACAGCTGTCGTGGCTTAGTGGTTCAGTATCTTGACTATGGTGCATGGTATCCTGGGTTCGAACCTGGCCACTGCTTTTTATATTTTATGACTGTCTACACAGGCTAGGGGGTGTGTCTGTGTAAAGGCAGTTTTGTTACAGCTTGCTCAACGTTGCCCGCTGATTAGCTTGTTAACACGGTGCGCAGCTCCGCGCAAACGGGGTACGCTGGTTTACGCCTCATTTGGCTGTTAGCTCGCATATTACGCTCAGCTCAGCTAGTGGCACACAGTTTCAGCATGTTAAACCACTGCTCAGCTATGGGCACTCATTTTGCGCCTGTTAAACCATTGCTCAGCTACGGGCACTCATTTTGCACCTGTTAAACCATTGCTCACCTACGGGCAGATGCACTCACCTTGTTAAACTGTAGCTCAGCTATAGGCACATCTCGCATTTTTTATTGTTTTGTTATCTCACATTTCTTCAAAATAAATGGACTATTTCATTACATTTTACATAAAATATGATTTTACATGTGTACATATTTGTCAGGGACTTGTTTCGTGCTTATTTTACTAAAAATAAAAATTGATGATGTCAGGGCTCGAACCATGGATGCCTGCTCTTCAGCCGACGTCTCTACAGCTACGCTATTGCTTCTTGGCTTACTTTGCATATTTAGTTCTTATATGCTTTTCCACTGACTGCTAACTGTGGCTAAGCTATGGGCACGCCCGCGCAAACGAGCGCACTCACGGGCAAACATCTTTACGGTTTAAAAAAATATATATAACATGTTCATTTATATATTTTATGTTCATAGTCTGTGGGGGCATGTGTTGTGTTGTGTTTATTCACATTTCCATGGCCTCTGTCATGGGTGTTTACTTTGGGCACTTTTACTCTTCTGGGGGCGTGTCCGCTTGCACGGCTCGGCCTACGGACATGCCCCCTACTGTCTTCCACGGACCGTGTTAGCCTTAGGTGTGATTCAGCATGCTCTCATGAATATGTAGAGCATGCTGACATCACTCCGTTTCACTGCAGCCTCCGTGTAAGAGTTATAACTCTTACACGGAGGCTTCGTGAATCCTGCCCATTATTTTGTTTTTTACTCCTAATTAACAAATACTGTTTTGTTTTGGAGTTTTGCTTGACAGGCCTTCACTTAAAAGAGGTATTAAACCCAGTCAGACTGATAAAGAAAAGTAAGTAAGTAAATAAAGAAATAATTTTCTTAAAAGTAATGCTTTGGTGAAATGGAAAGAGAGATATAAAGGTTGCTGGACTTGAGGAAATTCAAACAAACAAAACTGAAAGTCTTCCACCTAAGATCCATTGCCCAAAGATAGTCAAAAGTATAAATAAAGTAAAATAAAAAGCAGTTAACTACAGCAAAGCAGCAGGTATCACATCTGGACAGAGATAGGACGACAAGGAGACATGGTGGTGGAATGAGGAAGTACAGGAGAGTATACAGAGAAAGAGGTTGGCAAAGAAGAAGTGGGATTGTCAGAGAGATGAAGAAAGTAGACAGGAGTATAAGGAGGTGAGGTGCATGGCAAAGAGAGAGGTGATGAAGGCTAAGGATAAGTCATATGAAGAGCTGTATGAAAGGTTGGACACTAAGGAGGGAGAAAAAGACCTGTACCGATTGGCTAGACAGAGGGACCGAGCTAGGAAAGATGTGCAGCAGGTAAAGGTGATAAAGGATAATGAGAGAAACATACTCACAAGCGAGGAGAGTGTGTTGATGAGATGGAAAGAGTACTTTGACGGGTTGATGAATGAAGAGAAAGAGAGGGAGAGAAGGTTGGATGATGTAGGGATAGTGAATCATGAAGTACAATGGATTAGCAAGGAGGAAGTAAGGATAGCTATGAAGAGAATGAAGAATGGAAAGGCTGTTGGCCCAGATGACATACCTGTGGAAGCATGGAGGTGTTTAGGTGAAATGGCAGTGGAGTTTTTAACCAGATTGTTTAATGAAATCTTGGAAAGTGAGAGGATGCCTGGGGAATGGAGAAAAAGTGTTTTGCTACAGATTTTTAAGAATAAGGGTGATGTGCAGAGCTGTAGTAACTACAGAGGGATTAAATTGATCAGTCAAAGCATGAAGATGTGGGAAATAGTAGTGGAAGCAAGGTTAAGAAGGGACGTGATGATAAGTGATCAGCAGTATGGTTTCATGCCGGGAAAGAGCACTACAGATGCGATGTTTGCTCTGAGAGTGTTGATGGAAAAGTACAGAAAATGTCAGAAGGAGTTGCATTGTGTTTTTGTAGACTTCGAGAAAGCATATGACAGGGTGCCTAGAGAGGAGTTGTGGTATTGTATGAGGAAGTCAGGAGTATCAGAGAAGTATGTAAGAGTGGGACAGGATATGTACGAGGGTAGTGTGACAGTGTTGAGGTCTGCGGTGGGAGTGACGGATTCATGTAAGGTGGAGGTGGAGTTACATCAAGGATCAGCTCTGAGCCCTTTCTTATTTGCAATGGTGATGGACAGGTTGACAGACAAGATCAGACATGTTTGCAGATGACATTGTGATCTGTAGTGAGAGTAGGGAACAGGTGGAGGAGACCCTGGAGAGATGGAGATATACTCTAGTGAGAAGAGGAATGAAGGTCAGCAGGAATAAGACAGAATATATGTGTGTGAATGAGAGGGAGGATAGAGGAATGGTGAGGATGCAAGGAGTAGAGGTGGCGAAGGTGGATGAGTTTAAATACTTGGGGTCAATAGTTCAGAGTAACGGTGAGTGTGGAAGAGAGGTGAAGAAGAGAGTACAGGCAGGATGGAGTGGGTGAAGAGTGTCAGGAGTGATTTGTGACAGACGAGTACCTGTAAGAATGAAAGTGAAGGTCTATAAGAGGGTAGTGAGACCAGTTATGTTATATGGGTTGGAGACAGTGGCATTGACAAAAAGGCAGGAGTTTGACCTGGATGTGGCAGAATTAAAGATGTTAAGATTTGCACTGGGTGTGACGAGGGTGGACAGGATTAGGAATAAGTATATTAGAGGGTCAGCCCAGGTTGGAAGGTTTGGAGACAAAGCCAGAGAGGCATGATTATGTTGGTTTGGACTTGTGCTGAGGAGGGATGCTGAGTATGTTGGGAAAAAGATGCTAAGGATGAAGCTACCAGGTAACAGGAAAAGAGGAAGGCCTAAGATAAGGTTTATGGATGTGGTGAGAGAGGACATGCAGGTGGTTGGTGTGACAGATGCAGAGGACATGAAGAAATGGAAACAGGTGATCTGCTGTGGCGACCCCTAATGGGAACAGCTGAAAGAAGTTGATGATAATGAAAAATCAGTTAGACCACCAGGCTGTCACACTTTTGATAAAATTACAGATAAAATCCAGATATCATGAGCACTTTCGGGTCTAAGCCCTTCATCAGATAACATGCACACCTAACAACACAAAATTTAAATGTGGCTTTAATCAATCAGAATTCAGTGTTGTACCCTCCTCTTTTCAGTGCTGGTTTTAAAGGTATAACCCCATTTAAACCAGGGGCTTTGTCTGCTGCCAATTCAATAACCCACTTCATCTCACTATACTCTGTATGATTAACCAGATCCCCCCCTCAATGTTAGTATGCATGATTACTGAAATAATCCTCCCTGCCTGCACAAAATGATTATGTTCCATAATATAAGAGCATGCCTTGCATTGTCTACAGATGAAAGTACCCCTGCATTGAGATAGACTTCTATTTGACGTGAAAGTCTTTTGTTCTTGGCAAAGTAAATCTTTTAAATTTTTATTCCTTCTAAAACCAAATGATGGTACCTGTCCCACAATATCACCTATTTTTCCATCTGTTGGTAGCACCTTTCAGTTGCATCTGACAATTTCACAAATACCATATTTCCCCAAAAATAAGACCAGGTCTTATATTCTTTCTCCCGGTGAAATGCGCATTAGGGCTTATTATCAGGGGATGCCTTAATTACCCGCACCGTACAACAATCTACCTTTATTCAGTTATTCATGTACAAAAATTGACATTAATTAGTGAACACAAATCGACATTTCTTCATGTACAAAAATCAACATTGATTCATGTACACAAATTGACATTTATTTTGTACTTTTCTGTTATTGGACAACAGTTCTAATAATGGGTTGACAGTTGTGTGAGAATTCTACATAAACAGTGCAACAAACATTTCAACTCCAGAATATCTGCACCTTGGCTTTTACAGTTATTCAAATACAGTCATGTCATCTTCTTCTGGGACATTGTCATGTGTCCAACCCCCGAATTTTGCCCTGAATTTCTTGCAACTCCATTTTGTATAGCATCATTGTCCCCAGTCTGTTATGCCTAGCAATTGAGCTCTCCTTAAATGAGCACTGCTTGTCCAAGTAGCCTGCTCATAGTGCATTGGCAACACAGCTGTCAGTGATTTTATCCCATGAATTTTTCACCCAAGTCACAACATCTTGCAGGCTAGGCTTCACAAAGTTTCCATGCTGATTTCTCTCCATTCTATTTTCAATGTAGTCATTGAGTTCCATGCACAAATGGTCCTTGAATAGCTTGTTTATTGCAATATCAAGAGTCTGGAGATAGGCAGTCATTCCTACGGGAATCATTGTTTGATCTATTTTCCTCCATGCTAGGAATTTCTTCATTTCTTTAGCACGGTGAGGGCTGGCTGAATCCCAGACTAGCAGACCTTCTTCACCACCTTGCAAAACAAGTGGCAGCATTACATCGACCCACTTCCTTATAACTGCTTGTGTGCACCAGGCTTTTTCGGTTTCAAGAATGTAAATGCCGGAAACACATTTAATCTTATCTTTCTTGCCCTTACTAGATTAGAGGTGGGTTTTCTTTCCATTTAGACAAATTGCCAAAATACAGGTAACATGTACACTCTCATAACCAGTGGAGGGAATGTAGATTGACAAGGTACCCCTCTGATCAATTGTTGTTTTAGCCCATAAACACTGCAGTTTCATCCATAGCAATCATGTTTGAGATTTGGTATTTAAAAAAGTCAATGCCATCAACAAAGGACTTGAACACAAGTGCACGTTTAATAACTTCAGTATCTTCCAGCTTCAACAGTGTTGTTGATCTTCTTAGAGACAGTTCATATTGCCGAAGGAAGCCATCCAGCCAATGTTGTGATGCTTTGAATTCTTCTGTGGATATTTCTAACTGTGGTGCTATTGCAAGGGCAAATGCTTGAATATCAGCCCTGCGCACAGCCAAAGCCTTTGCTCTCCTGTTAGCAATCCACTCACAGATTATGTCTTCAAGCTCAGGAAATAATGGTTGCTGACCTGATCCACACTTACACTTCTTAGCGTTTCCATCGTCGGCCTGCTGACTGAGGTTAACGTATGCTGCTCACTATTTTCGGACCAATCAGAGATGTAACTTCTTCTCTTTACAGAAAGCCATCAGGTTCTTTCCCAGGAGTCCTCCAAGATTCCTTTCTTGTACTCGATGGAATAGCTCTTTCTTTTTGCACTCATCTTGTCTGGGGGGGGGGTTAATTGAAGACTTACATGACTGGAGTGGCAACACAAAATGGCACCAGTTATGAAGAGAAGACACTACCACAGCTGCGCATTACCATGAGCGTGCACTTCATGTGCAATGTCTGTACTTTGACCGATCAAAGTACACCTGCATGGGTTTATGGGCCAAGGATCTCAACCATCAAGTGTGAGTGATGATTAGGTTACAGTAAGAATCGGAACTGGGGCGTATTTGTGGTGTAGAGCTTATATCACGAACACCCTGGAAAAACAATGCTAGGCCTTACTCTATCGTTAGAAAGAAATATGGTACCCCCTATATTATTGTGATATGTTAACATCATGCACATGTTATTATCGCCATTAGATGTATTACTATTCCTGGCCATATCATCTTCTCCTTGCACTTTTGGTGAGAACCAAGGTGTTGATCTATTCATCCTATTATGTTTACTACTGCTGATTACTCCATCTACCTTAGTTCTCTTATACCCCCTTTTACTCAAATTTATCTCTAGTTCCATGATTTCCCTTTTAAATTGTATATCATCCATGCACAATCTTGTTCACCTGTCCCCTTACTATATTATTAAATGTGTGTCTTGGATGCATGCTGTCAAAAGCCAAAAGGCTGTTCTCTAACAGTTTTTCTTATATAGGGACACGTGTATATTAACATTGCAATCTTTAGTAAGATGGACGTCTAAATAATCTATTTGTTCTCCAGAATAACTCATTGTGAATCTTAAAAAACACATACTGGATTGCAAGTATTCCACTAAGCATCCCAATTCACTAGCGGTACCTTTCCATAAAAAGAAAATGTCATCCACAATTCTTGCATAATAACATAACAGTGTTTTCCAATTGTGTTCAGTATTGAAAGTCACTACCTCCTCTCAGTAAGCTAGGACAAGGTTTGTGTAAGTATTGGCACATGGTGTGCCCATCGCAATACCCTGTCTCTGATGATGATGATGGTTACCCTAGCACAAAAAGACATTGTATTCCAAAACAAGTCTCAGTAATTCACATTTCAGTTTTTTTCATATTAACTTCAATCCTGACCATATCTGTTAATATGACATCAATGGCACGTATGCCATGCTCATTGCTTATAACTGTAAACAGATTCTTAATGTCTAATGTCACTAATATATATAATCTTGGTAACCTCTCCCTTGTAAACACTCATATAACAATGTCAAAAATTGCCCTGTATCCTTCAAAATTCTAGGAAAAGTCTGCAGTACCCATTTTAGTGTGCATTCTATCCATATGGATAGATTTTCCATAACTCAACCCCTCCCTGAGACAATTGGTCTCATAGGACGGTTCCACAAATCTTTATGCACTTTAGGAAGTGCTTTAAAGACAGATATAACAGGAAATCCTATCCAAAAGAATTTGAACAGTTCAGCGCTCATGATTTCTGGGTTTTATCTGTGATTTTATTTAAAGGTGACTCAGCTTTGTGGTCTAACTGCTTTTTATTTTACTTTATTTATACTTTTGACTGTCTTTGGGCAGTGAACCTTAGGTGGAAGACTTTCAGTTTTGTTTGTCTGAGATTTTGGTTTTGAATTCTTCACACACATGGCTGAGCAATGTAACAAGGAGGTGGAGTTGGATTATTGTCCTCAGAGAAAATCAAGTAAACCACTGATGGAGAGGGTAAGAAGAAATGTTGTTTCAACATTTAATCCCTTATTGACTCTGGGTGTATGCGCTTTGGCAGTAACAGCAATGGACACTGAAACTAGCTTCGATGGTGAAGCAGAGTTTTCTGAACTGCACTACAGAACAACCTGATGAAACTGATATGACTGCAATGGCAGAGGTATCATCTGGAGGCAGGTTTACAGCACAAAATAGTTCCAAGGGGCTTCTGAGTGCTGTGCATGCCTACACAAGGTGAGGCATACCCTGAGTTACTTGCACAATGGCAGTGTATACATTTAGAGACCAATTACTCATATGTGAAGTTGCTGTTGGATTTCTTTTCACCACAGGAGGATAATTTGGTAAAGGAAATAGAAACTCTGCAATGGAAAATAGAGACTGTGTACAGAGATGACTATTTTGTCAATAAATTAGATTTTTTTTGTGCCACTGCAACTTACAATGTAAAATTACAACAAATTAAAACAAAGAAGATAGTTAGGGACTATCAAGACTTCATGGAAGGCAATATTTTCACTTGGCCATGTGAGAGGCATTGACCACAAGAACAGGTGCACAAAACTACAACTTTTTCTATCAATTTGAGCTCAAATAAGGAAGACAAAATTAGAGCAATGTGTACTATAAATATGGAAAGCCAAGTTAATGCACAGAGGGAATGTAATACTCTTGCCGAGGTTACCACGAAGGAACTAAGTACACTTGATATTCCATTAACCAATGTGAATGCCGGAGAAAGGCCAGCTGAAGTGGTATGCACATCATCCAGGAATGTCAACGTGGTGAATGATTTGGTGAGGTTAGGAGCATGACCCAAGATGGTTATGTCGGCCAACAAACCTGTGTCTTCTTTTCCACAAATTACCAGTTCCGGTAATGAAAAAAATCAGATCAGAAATGGAGTTATTCGTACAACAGGGAGGCCAAGAAAAGGAGAATTTCAACATGACTGGTGACTGTGATAATATTGTTTACACTATATCGGATTTTGTGTTATCTGATGATCAAATGTTTGTTTTAAACAAAGGATTGACTTTTATACCGAGTGTTGGCTCTATATATAGTGAAGTAATCATGGATTTGATGTTGTTTGGTAGGACTGTATCTTTGAAATATATGTTTGGTAATAAGAGTGGAATGCAATGCACTAATCTGAGGCAACCCAGCATTTTTGTACCTCCTATGCATCCTACGATAAATACTTTATTAAAAATATGTGAGGATGAAGTGAAACAGTTTCTGGGAAATGAACAGACAAGGAAATATTATAATTTGACCACATCAAAGAAAGAAGCATTCGATTCTTTAATTTATGATAATAGGATTGCCATTAAACCTGCTGACAAGGGTGTGGCGGTGGTGGTAATGAACCACTATTTTTATCAGGATAAGGTTTTGTCATTGGTAAAAGAAACCAACACCTTCTTACCATTGTTTCCTTTTACTGTGAAAATAGTTATATCGAATGCGAGGAAGTATTTAACAACTTTAAAACAGGAGGGCATATTGAGTGATGAACTGTTCAAATTCTTTTGGATAAAATTTCCTGTTATATTAGTCTTTAAAGCACTTCTTAAAGTGCATAAGGATTTGTTGAAACCTCAGATGAGGCTAATTGTCTCAGGGAGGTGTTGAGTTATGGAAAATCTATCTTTATGGATAGAATGTGTGCTAAAACAGGTGCTGTAGACCTTTCCTAGAATTTTGAAGGATACAGGACAATTTTTGACATTGTTATATGAGTATTTACAAGGGAGAGGTTACCAAGATTATATATTAGTGACATTAAACATTAAGAATCTGCTTATAGTTATAAGCAATGAGTATGGCATATGTGCCATTGATGTTATATTAACAGATATGGTCAGGTTTGAAGTTAATATGAAAAAACTGATCTGTGAATTACTGAGACTTGTTTTGGAAAACAATGTATTTTTGTGCCAGGACAACCATTATCGTCAGAGACAGGGTATTGTTATGGGCATATCATTTGCCAATTCTTACGCAAACCTTGTCTTAGCTTACTGGCAGGAGGTAGTCATTTTCAATACTGAACACAACTGGAAAACACAGGTATGTTATTACGCAAGATTTGTGGATGACATTTTCTTTTTATGGAAAAGTACCCCTAGTGAATTGGAATGTTTTGTGGAATACTTGGAATCCAGTACGTTTTTTTTAAGATTCACAATGAGTTATTCTGGAAAACAAATAGATTATTTAGATGTCTGTCTTACTAAAGATTGCAATGTCAATATACACACGTCCCTATTTAAGAAAAACTGTTGGAAAAACAGCCTTTTGGCTTTTGACAGCATGCATCCAAGGCACACATTTAATAATGCAGCAAGGGGACAGGTGAACAGGATTTCCCGATTGTGCACGGATGATATACAATTTAAAAGAGCAGTCATGGAACTAAGGATGAATTTGAGTAAAAGGGGGTATAAGAGAATGAAGGTAGATGGAGTAATCAGCAGTAGTAAACATAATAGAATGAAAAGAACAAAACTTTGGTTCTCAGCGAAAGTGCAAGAAGAAGATGATGTGACCAGGAACAGTAATACATCTAATGGCAATAATAACAGCACATGCATGATGTTAACATATAGCAATAATATAGGGGGTATATATGAGATTGTCAGATGCTACTGAAAGGTGCTACTAACAGATGGAAAAATAGGTGATATTATTGGGCAGGTACCATCATTTGGTTTTAGAAGAAATAAAAATGTAAAGGATTTACTTTTCCAAAAACAAAAGACTTTCAAGTCAAATAGAAATCTATTTCAATGCAGGCATACTTTCATCTGTAGACAATGCAAACCATGCCCTTATATTATGGACCATAATAATTTTGTGCAGGCAGGGAGTATTATTTAAATAATCATGCATACTAACATTGAGGGGGGATCTGGTTAATCATACATTGTATACTGAGATGATGTGGGTTATTGAATTGGTAGCAGACAAAGCCCCTGGTTTAAATGGGGTTATACCTTTAAAACCAGCACTGAAAAGGAGGAGGGTACAATACTGAATTCTGATTGGTTAAAGCTGCATTTAAAATTTTGTGTTGTTAGGTGTGTATGTTATCTGATGAAGGGCTTTGACCTGAAAGTGCTCGTGATATCTGGATTTTATCTGTGATTTTATTAAAAGTGTGACTCAGACTTGAGGAAATTGAGTATACTAGATAAAGCACAACATGTTTATAAGCTAAGATGACTAGCAAATGGACAATTGAAGTAACATATACCTTCCAACACAGGCAAAAATACAAATCCTTTTAGGCAAAGTGTTTCAATTAGTAGCCCTAATATCTACCTTAACAAATAATATAATAATAGCACAGAATTTCTGCAATTCAAAGAGCTATGGAAGCTATTGGGTGGGGGTGGAGGGTTCAACTGGATATATTACAAGAAATAGATGGTCCCAACAAAGAAATGGTTATAGCACTAGACTATATAAAAGGATCAAAGATCTGGATCAGGGTGGAAGAGTTAGATAGCTCTTACACTGAAGGCCCTAGCACTTGAAAAATGTCCAAAATGATAGTTTGGAATAAAGCAGCATTGGAAAAGTATAGTTAATGCAGTCCTTTTGTAATATTTATTTATTTATTTTTTATTTATTTAAAATTTGTTGACTGGGAAAGTCCGACTAGGTCCCACAGAGCCTGTTTTCAGTGGAGGCCTGGGGAGAAATGCTCCAGGTGTAATAATCACCCCTTTAAAATTTCAAAGATCTTTCTTTTCTTTCCTTTTTAGTTTTCAAGCCTGGACATCTTTTTCACAGCATCACTTAGCTCTAGAGCAAGTTGCAGTCCAGGACTGGCATTAGCCTTTATAAGGAGGAGGCATGTTTATGGAAGAAAAAGTGCTACTATGTGTGAATTTTTAAAGTTACGTTTTCGCTACACCCTCTGTTGTAGCTTCCTCAGAATACAAAATGAAAA
Source organism: Protopterus annectens (assembly GCF_019279795.1). NCBI lineage: Eukaryota > Metazoa > Chordata > Ceratodontiformes > Protopteridae > Protopterus > Protopterus annectens. The sequence goes on along the minus strand of NC_056728.1, from coordinate 153,603,540 downwards.
CATTGTCAGTTTCATTTTAAACATAAAAGCGCGCCAATATTGGTGCGCGTGAGAATGTTAAAAACATATTGTATAAAAATAAGCCATGATAACCATATTACTAGCAAGTATTAGGGCATGTCCCTGCAACACTTGTACAACCTAAGTTCCCAATTGGGACTCAAATAACATTATTGTAAATATATATAATCTGCTTGTAAACAGTGGGCAATCCCTATCAGGTCAATACGTACGTAGAAAATGGTAAACAATGCAGGTGGAGCTGTGAGTGTCATAACAAAGATTAGTCAGTCTTAGTATAAAACTAACAAGTGATCAAACCTTACGGTTTTCACATTATCAATTGACCGCACTTATCCCGACCTGAAAAGTGTAAGGTACTAAAAAAATAAAGACGTAACTCTTACGAGAAATAACGTACCTACCAGGACTTAAAAGATAATAGTTAAGTCCACAGGGACAGACTTAATATAATGGATCATTCAGACAGCCGATTTTACATGCCAGTAAAGTGACTTAAGTATGTCACAAACTAAAGTCGATGTTCTTTAAAATAGTGTTCTTTAAAATAATTTCTAAGTGTTTAAGAAATAACAGTAATATTGGCTATTATAACCACTCCGCTGTGAAGTCAAACTACGTATGACAGCGGCCACCGAACAGAGGGAGCTGTGTGTTCCATGATAAACAAAGCAAGATAATCCAGGGAAATACAAACGTACACTCCACCCATGCTCCCAAGGGTGAAGTTCTAAAAGTGATAGCACAAAAATCCCCCAAGATAAAGCTGGCGGTGTACCCGCTAGGATACACGTAGGTCCGGAACCAAGTCCAAAGACTCTATGTGAAATCCCCACTACTAACTAATCAGTATACACTATTTGTACCCTATAAGAAAAAACTAGAAGTGTATAAGACACAGGACAATAGGACTTAGAATTAATCCAAATCATGGGAAAAAATATACGGTAAAAACAAACCTGACAAACCAAGACGTGTAAATGTACATGTGGAAGAAGGTAAACCCAGGAAACTCAGAAATCCAGGGGAGTAGTATAAGAAAGAGAAGTACATAAGGTCTATCCTTGTAGATAATAAAACCAGTAACCCCCCTAGATTATAACCAAAAAAATTCCATAGGAAAATCCCAAAACAGCTTAATATGCTGACAGTGAAAAACACGCTGCAGTATGATGTTCTAAGAGGGTGTACTCCTATAATAAACATTACTCAACAAGAAAACAGTGAGACCCAAGGCTATACATAGAACCTAAAGATGGTCATTATCTCAGATAACTTTTTAATTTTAGTAAACAGGAGATATTACAATTGTCATTCAAGCCTGGTGGTTGAAATGCGTTAAGTTTCAGTTGCCACTCTAATTCTTTTGTTTCCAAGATAATGGGCCCAGGACCCCCTCTGATATTATGGGGAATATGATCAATGGCACAAAATTGGAAACTATGGTCTTTGTTTAATAAGATGTGTTTCGAGAGTGCATTGTCTTCTTTGCCTTTTTTAATGGCATATAAGTGCTGGTAGATTCTCTCTTTGAATTTTTGCTCAGTTTTACCAATATAGTAAGCTGAGCAGCAAACACAAAGTGCCAGATAAACTATAGATTTTGTGTTACAATTAACTTTATACTGGCAGGTAATCTTTCTGCCATTTAAGGCCAGTGAATTCCCTGTTCTGAGGTATTTACAAAAATTACAGTTACCACAAGAAAAAGTACCTTTCTGGCGAGAATGAAAATCTAGGTGCTTTTTAGTTTCCAAGAAATTTTTTAGATTTTTTCCTCTCCTATAAACTATAAGTGGTTTGTCCCCAAGTTTTTCCAACAGACCACTGTTACTGGAGATGAAGTGCCAATTTTTAAATAGGATATAATTAATTATTCCAGAGTCCATATTGAACACTGTAATAAAACTAAAAGAGTAGTTGTTTTGTTTGTTAATGGTGGCTATTACTGGGCTTGAATTAGATGTCAAAATTGGTGTTGAACTTAGCTCCGCACTTATGGGTTCATCGCTAGATTGTGAAAAAGTGTTACAAAGTAATGATGTATAAAGGCCCTCCTGTCTTTTAGTGGTGACTTCTGTTATGAGCTCCTCTATTAGTGGGCCTGGGTAATCCCGATTTGAAAACATTTCAAAGAGAAGTGCACAATCCTTGTCAAAGAGCTCCATGGTACTGCACATTCTGGCTGCTCGGATCAGCTGACCCTTGACTATTGATCTTTTTTGTCTGTAGGGATGTTGACTTGAGAAGTGAAGCAATGAGTTACAATAGGTGGGTTTCCTGTGTATAGTGGAAAGTAATGTACTTGTAGTGTTCATCTTTTCAAGTCTAACATCTAAATAGTCAGTGGAGTCAGTTGAAAAATGAAAAGTAAATTTGAAAAATGATGTAGTACCATTCATAAAGTCTATAATCGTAATAGCGTCTTGTTCAGAACCTCGAAATAGAACAAAGATATCGCCTAGGTATCTCGTGTAATAAATGAAATGCTGTGCTGCTTGAGGGTTTGAAAGAAGGAATTTTTTCTCCCAGTAGGCTACTACCATGTTGGCTACAGTTGTGCCACATGGTGAGCCCATGGCTATACCCTGAGTTTGTAGAAAGTAATGATTTTCAAAAATAAAAAAGTTAGATGTTAAGATAATGTCAATAAGTTCAGTAACTGTATCAATTTCAGTTTGAGGTGCTCCTAAATCATGTAATAGTAACCCAACCCATTCTGATGCCTCCTGGTGTGGAATGGAGGTATATAAATCCACAATATCGATTGTCAAAAAATTGAAGTCATGGTTGAGTTTCAATTGATTGATGTTAGAAAGAAAGGACCATGAATCCTTGCAGATGCAAGGAATCAATTTGAGGTATTTGCTGAGAATATTATCCACCAACCGAGCACAAGGGTGGGTCATGGAAGACCTCCCATCAATAAGTGCTCTGGTTGGTGGATCCTGTAAGTATTTGTGAATTTTCGGAATTCCGAAAATTATAGGTGTTTTTGGTAAAGTGATGTCTATGTAATGGTAGACATCACTATTGATTTTCCCAGCTAAAAAAAGGTCCCTAAAATAACCTCTATTCCTATCAAAAGTAATGTTCATTTCGTTGAGGGAAGAGGGCCTGTGAGCTGGACTGTCTAGAATCCGCTGCATTCTTGCTGAATAGTCATCATAGTCAAAGATGACGAGACCCCCACCCTTATCAGGTTTTAATACTCTAACTGGAATGTTTTCTAGTTCCCTAAGTAGTGTGTGTAGGAATAGAGGTTATTTTAGGGACCTTTTTTTAGCTGGGAAAATCAATAGTGATGTCTACCATTACATAGACATCACTTTACCAAAAACACCTATAATTTTCGGAATTCCGAAAATTCACAAAAACTTACAGGATCCACCAATCAGAGCACTTATTGATGGGAGGTCTTCCATGACCCACCCTTGTGCTCGGTTGGTGGATAATATTCTCAGCAAATACCTCAAATTGATTCCTTGCATCTGCAAGGATTCATGGTCCTTTCTTTCTAACATCAATCAATTGAAACTCAACCATGACTTCAATTTTTTGACAATTGATATTGTGGATTTATATACCTCCATTCCACACCAGGAGGCATCAGAATGGGTTGGGTTACTATTACATGATTTAGGAGCACCTCAAACTGAAATTGATACAGTTACTGAACGTATTGACATTATCTTAACATCTAACTTTTTTATTTTTGAAAATCATTACTTTCTACAAACTCAGGGTATAGCCATGGGCTCACCATGTGGCACAACTGTAGCCAACATGGTAGTAGCCTACTGGGAGAAAAAATTCCTTCTTTCAAACCCTCAAGCAGCACAGCATTTCATTTATTACACGAGATACCTAGACGATATCTTTGTTCTATTTCGAGGTTCTGAACAAGACGCTATTACGATTATAGACTTTATGAATGGTACTACATCATTTTTCAAATTTACTTTTCATTTTTCAACTGACTCCACTGACTATTTAGATGTTAGACTTGAAAAGATGAACACTACAAGTACATTACTTTCCACTATACACAGGAAACCCACCTATTGTAACTCATTGCTTCACTTCTCAAGTCAACATCCCTACAGACAAAAAAGATCAATAGTCAAGGGTCAGCTGATCCGAGCAGCCAGAATGTGCAGTACCATGGAGCTCTTTGACAAGGAGTGTGCACTTCTCTTTGAAATGTTTTCAAATCGGGATTACCCAGGCCCACTAATAGAGGAGCTCATAACAGAAGTCACCACTAAAAGACAGGAGGGCCTTTATACACCATTACTTTGTAACACTTTTTCACAATCTAGCGATGAACCCATAAGTGCGGAGCTAAGTTCAACACCAATTTTGACATCTAATTCAAGCCCAGTAATAGCCACCATTAACAAACAAAACAACTACTCTTTTAGTTTTATTACAGTGTTCAATATGGACTCTGGAATAATTAATTCTATCCTATTTAAAAATTGGCACTTCATCTCCAGTAACAGTGGTCTGTTGGAAAAACTTGGGGACAAACCACTTATAGTTTATAGGAGAGGAAAAAATCTAAAAAATTTCTTGGAAACTAAAAAACACCTAGATTTTCATTCTCGCCAGAAAGGTACTTTTTCTTGTGGTAACTGTAATTTTTGTAAATACCTCAGAACAGGGAATTCACTGGCCTTAAATGGCAGAAAGATTACCTGCCAGTATAAAGTTAATTGTAACACAAAATCTATAGTTTATCTGGCACTTTGTGTTTGCTGCTCAGCTTACTATATTGGTAAAACTGAGCAAAAATTCAAAGAGAGAATCTACCAGCACTTATATGCCATTAAAAAAGGCAAAGAAGACAATGCACTCTCGAAACACATCTTATTAAACAAAGACCATAGTTTCCAATTTTGTGCCATTGATCATATTCCCCATAATATCAGAGGGGGTCCTGGGCCCATTATCTTGGAAACAAAAGAATTAGAGTGGCAACTGAAACTTAACGCATTTCAACCACCGGGCTTGAATGATAATTGTAATATCTCCTGTTTACTAAAATTAAAAAGCTATCTGAGATAATGACCATTTTTAGGTTCTATGTATAGCCTTGAGTTTCACTGTTTTCTTGTTGAGTAATGTTTATTATAGGAGTACACCCTCTTAGAACATCATACTGTAGTGTGTTTTTCACTGTCAGCACATTAAGCTGTTTTGGGATTTTCTTATGGAATTTTTTGGTTATAATCTAGGGGGGTTACTGGTCTTATTATCTACCAGGATAGACCCTCAGGTACTTTTCTTTCTTATACTACTCCCCTGGATTTCTGAACTTCCTGGGTTTACCTTCTTCCACATGTACATTTACACGTCTTGGTTTGCCAGGTTTGTTTATACCGTATATTTTTTTCCCATGATTTGGATTAACTGTAAGTCCTATTGACCTGTGTCTTATACACTTCTAGTTTTTTCTTATAGGTTACAAATAGTGTATACTGATTAGTTAGTAGTGGGGATTTCACATAGAGTCTTTGGACTTGGTTCCGGACCTACGTGTATCCTAGCGGGTACACTGCCAGCTTTATCTTGGGGGATTTTTGTGCTATCACTTTTAGAACTTCACCCTTGGGAGCATGGGTGGAGTGTACGCTTGTACTTCCCTGGATTTTCTTGCTTTGCTTATCATGGAACACACAGCTCCCTTTGTTCGGTGGCCGCTGTCATACGCAGTTTGATTTCACAGCGGAGTGGTTATAATAGCCAATATTACTGTTATTTCTTAAACACTTAGAAATTATTTTAAAGAACACTATTTTAAAGAACATCGACTTTAGTTTGTGACATACTTAAGTCACTTTACTGGCATGTAAAATCGGCTGACTGAATGATCCATTATATTAAGTCTGTCCCTGTGGACTTAATTATTATCCTTTAAGTCCTGGTAGGTACGTTATTTTTCGTAAGATTTACGACTTTATTCTTTCAGTACCTTATACTTTTCAGGTCGGGACAAGTGCGGTTAATTGATAATGTGAAACCGCAAGGTTCGATCACTTGTTATCTTTATACTAAGACTGATTAATCTTTGTTATGACACTCACAGCTCTACCTGCATTGTTTACCATTTTTCACGTATGTATTGACCTGATAGGGATTGCCCACTGGTTACAAGCAGATTATATATATTTGCAATAATGTTATTTGAGTTCCAATTGGGAACTTAGGTTGTACAAGTGGTGCAGGGACATGTCCTAATACTCGTTTGTAATATGGTTATCATGGCTTATTTTTACACAATATGTTTTTAACATTCTTACGCGCACCAATATTGGCGCGCTTTTATGTTTAAAATGAAACTGACAATGTTTTCATTTTGTATTCTGAGGAAGCTACAACAGAGGGTGTAGCGAAAACATTGCTTGTTTTTTAATAAAAGGTGCGTTCAGATTAATTATCGTGGAGAGGACTTTGTGACTTTTTGATTACCTTGACACAGTTTGTTTTTCTTGGTTTTCCGTATTTGCAACAGAGTGAATTTTTAAAGTTAGTTAAAAAAACATGCTTCTTATACATCTGTGCACATTTTACATAAATGGCTTGCTGGAAATAACAACTAGCATGCTTTGTACTAAATTTTTATTTCAAAAAATAACATTTACCTCACCTTAGTTCACCTGTCCTACATATTGTAAATTGTGCTTCTTAATCTATGGTAATGCAGATGCAACAGATTTATTTTCTTTTTTTTTTTTAGTTTACCTTTGGTTTGAATAATTTAAGATTCTCCTTTTACTCAATGCCTGGACTTTCCTGACTAATTCTGGTTGCCTCTGGACTGTTTTTGGCTTATCATTCCACTTAGTTACATTCTGTTTTCAGCCTGAGTGTTTTAGCTGCCTCTTCCTCTGCAAATTTCAAAATTCTACTAGCTGTTTCAGAGAATATGCAAATATTTTTTTCTCGCTAACTCTCTATGCACTGCTTGCTTAATTTATTACTACTCTGCTGTTTGCATTTTGTTCACAATGATTGTAGAATTACCTCAGTTTTTTGCACTTTTGTTAGACTTCTTCTGAAAACAAAAACTTACTTTTTAGAGTTCCTTAAATATACAGCAGTGAATATGTGACCTAAAACAGCAACAGCCACATCTCCACATTCAAATTAAATAATTATGTCTTTTGATGTCATTGAAAAAGACACATCGGACACAGAACAATTAAAACTTAATGTATGTAAAAAGAAGAAATAGGTCTAGTTCAATTAAGAACACATCTGGTGTTCAAGTATCTAGTTAATACATTTGGAAATTGACCAGAATTTAAATTACATTGCCATTATAGATTTGAATTTAACATTAAAGTCACTCCCTCTAAAATCTAAATTAACTTGCTCAGTTGTACATAATTTAAACTTTTGGAAGTCTTTACAGTGATAGCTAATATGTGTTCATAAATCTTTTCAACATAAAAACAGACACATGAACAATACTTAGCTAAGTAAACCACATTCTCAGACTTACAGGAAACATGACCATTAATATCAAAGATCATTTCAGTCACTGCTGCCTCAAAAATGGTGAGCTTTGTATAAAACTACATAGGGCCGCATTCCAAAAAACTTGATCTTAGTGTTAGGGATTTACTCTGGCGTAAGTCTGCCCTGATATTGAAAGATTTATTTTCAGTGTAAATGAATTATGTTAGTGCATGGCCCATCTATAAAGAAATATTACACTGGGGGCCAGAATCCAAAATACTTGCTCTCTGTGTAAGTGATTTACTCTGAAGAAATACACCAGAATAAGTTACTTACACTCAGAACAAATATTTTGGAATCTAACCCATTGCTTACAATCTCAACAAGAGAAGTCCACCTCGTCTTTTCACAGGGATTGATTCAACTGATAGATTTTCCAACCGTATCTTTAAACACTATACTCTTCTTATTAATAAATATGGGACTATCCCTCACTATTACTTTAAGTTCTTCATGTCCCCACAAGATCTTCATTTGATGAAAACTATTTTCATAATCTTAGGGGAATCTACAGAAAAGATTAAAATAAACCTCCTTTTCTAATCATCAGACTTTAACTCCTGATTGGAACCAATACCATTTTGTTCTAATATAGGAGAAAACTTGCCAGATCTTTTTGAAGAAAACTCTTCACTGATTTGGTGTAGTAACATTGGCAGATAAACTCTATCCAAAAAAAAAAAAAAAAAAAAGGCATTGAAACTTCCTATTGAAAAAGAAGTAAACTGCAGGTGTACAGATACTAATCTGCTGATCCTTACAAGCTGACTTTTTACAATATTTTTTATATGAAATTGGTGACAAATGTGCTTTGTAGGCATTTTACATAAAACAGTAGTTTCCTTTTAAGAAATTTTTAATACCCAAATAATTGATATTATCAATACTGGATTAAAATTTAAATCAGAGTAAAAAAAGTTCCTGTTTGAAAACATTAACTGCCCCATCTTGCATACTATGCCATAAGAAAAACAAGTTGTCAATAAAACTTGCATAAAAATTCAATTTACTGAAATCAACCATTCAATGTAAGATCATTTCCACCCATTCACTGAAAACTAGATTGGAAATGACTGGTGCCGTTGCTGTACTAAATACACAACTAGAGATGTAGAAAAGCACTTGTTATTACCTGCAAATATAATTATTATTTAATATTGATACTATTAGCAAACAAATGCAATTCAACTTTTTAGTTGAAAATCCATTTTGTGGAGGAAAGATATGACCATTTCTTCTCCTTCACAAATTAGAGTGGAAGTGTGCAATGAAAAAATATCTCCCATACCTAACAAAAGTTCTCTAAATAAACCATCAGTGCATTCAACATTTTTCAGTTTATACCCAAAGTGCCATGAGTACCGGGTGTATCATGAAATCAATATTTAAAAAAGTTGCAACATTCTGAATAAATACTGGGCTGTAGGCCTGTCTTAGGGGTATGTGAAGCTGTAATCAGCCTAAAAGGAGGGTTCTTATCATCTTTATCTAACTTTGGTATGCCAAACATAAATGCTAGCCCGGACTTTTAACATGCAAAAACTTTTAAATATACGTCAGATTCACCATTCCATAAAAAGTCCAAAAATAATAGTCAAACTTCTTATAAACATCAAATACCTCTAAAGAAATAAAACATAGCTCCATTGTACTTGTCTACAGTCATAACCACCATATGAGTGCCCTAATCAGCTTTCATACAATGAACAGTCTTAATGTTCCTTAATTCCATAAAGGCCTTCTTTTTACTCCTTTTCAAATTAAAAACCTTTTTGGCAGGTAATTTCAATATCTCTAATACTATGTTCACAACTTTTTTGAGTGCCTGGAGTCAACAGTGTATTAAAAATGCTGTTTTCTTAATACCACTGATATATTTACTCATAACATTATTCTTTGATTGGAAAGCTAAATTAAGTTTGTGAGTTAATAACTTTAATTCAGTTATTAGTTTCTTGATGTCAGCCATGTGTAATGTAAAAAAAAACAACTTTTTAAGGATCTCAATTTGTTCTGTAGTAAACTGAATGCTCCTGAGATTAAAAACCATAAATGTTTAGATTTTAGCACTATGGATGCCAGTTTCTTCCCCTAGATGACACTCAACACGGATCACCTTTTCTTGTCTTCAGTTGTTGCGGCTGAAAAAAATTCTGTTGGAATCGCATTGATAAATTGCTGTGATACATTTCTGGTCATTGTTTCCCCTGCATGGATAGACCTGTTTGGAAATCCACTGCTGTTTTATGTTTGAGTCTTACAGATCTGTGGGGAATCAAAAGTGGAGACCTGTGTCACCGTTCACCTGAAACACTTTGATTGGCCTGCTCACACCACAGCACTTTCAGATAGGCCAATATCAGCCACTGCTTTAATAACAACAGTAGACACTAAATTGGCATTATTACCATGGTGGTACAGTGGTAGTGTTGTTACCTCACAGCAAGAGGTCCTCCCATTCAATTCTTGGCCTGACTTGGGAGTGCCTTCTGTGTAGATTCTGCATGTTCTCCCCACGGTTGGGTATCGTTCAAAAGACATGCGTGCGTAAATGTGCGTGCCTTCATTGAAGGTTGGGGGTCGAGCTGGCACCTCGGCATTTCGTAAAAAATCTACTGCCAATCATTAGCGGACCGAAGTTCCGCTGTGACAACCCCTTACCGGGAAAAGCCAAAAGACAAACAACAACAACACTAAATTGGCATTATTGGGCTGTTTGTTGGTATTTTAATCATAATGTAATATGCTTTTCCACGCTTATAATCATATTGACCCTATTTCAAAATATTCATCTGTTTTTTTAGCTTGTTAGTCTTCTTCTTTTTTCCCTCACTATTAATGGCAAAGTTAAATCGGTAAGCAGATATCCTAAAATACTGAGGCTTTTAATTCTGTCATGCATGAATTGAATCTTACTCTTCAGTTCATTTAATTTTATTTTGCCACATTTCATCAGTATTTCAATTATCTCAGACCCTGGTCTATGAAATAAAACAAACAAACAGAAAAACAAAAATTATTGCCCTTGCAACTCCCACTCTAATATCACCCACCCCATCCAACCACTACCTTTCTTTCCACTCCACTAACTATCTTGATTATAGCAAGCTCAGATGCTCATAAGCCTAGTACTTATTATACAGCAGGAACTTCTCATTGTAACATTTGTTAATGTCTGTTATGTACTTCACAGATAAAGATTCTAGTTGTCTACTGATGTACTATGTTCTTCATCTGTAAATATGTTGTAAGTAATTGCTATGTTAAATTGTTAATCGCTATGTAATCCAGTGTAACTACTGTCTGTTTATTTTAACTGTGGAGCTTTTCTCCCCGGGCCTCCGCTGAAAATGGACCTATGTCCAGTCGGACACTCCCGGTCAACAAATGTAAATAAATAAATAAATAAATAAATAAATAAATAAAATTAAACAAAATTAATAAATTATTATTTTAAAATGAATTATTAAACAATAAGTCTGAGGCATTTACCCCAGTCAGACATTTAAATAAACTCAGACCTTTTGGGATTCTATTGTGTTTGATATACTCATTTCAAAATAAATTCTCCTAAACTAAAGATTTATATTTAAATAATTTATTTTCAAATTAATTGACCAGATAGTCAATGCCAGAGCTGTGGATGAAGGCAAGGTGCTTCATACAGCCTACCTTGATCTGGCCAAGACCTTTGATACAATTCCTCACTCAGGAATCATAGAAAAAAAAGTTAGGCATCAACCGCTATATCACTAGGTGGGTTGCAAACTGGTTCACAGATAGAACCCACTGTGCAAGAGTAACGGACTCCAAGTCAGACCACTGACCAGTCATGAGTGGAGTCCCACAGGGTTCAGTCCTGGGTTCTCTCCTGTTTGGTATCTACTTCTCTGAAGTCCAGGCCAACGAGAAGGGACGCTGGCTGACAAAGTCTGCAGACGATTGCAAGTTGAGAGCTATTATTAACTCCCCAAGTGATATTGACATCCTACAGAAAGGCCTCACTGAGACCGACTGGTGTCAGACCATGGCCTTAAGTTCAATGCCAAAAAATGTGTCTTCATCCCCTTTGGGAAAAACCCAGTTCCCATGAATTATCACATTGATGGTAGCCCACTGAACACAGAAGGCATTATAAGAGATCAGGGAACACAGGTTGACAGCAGCCTCTCTTTTGACCACCACATTTCCACTGTGGTCAGAAAGTCCTTCTATGTGGCACATCTCATTACTAAGGGTTTTGCATCCAGGAAGAAAGAGGTCATTGTCTCCCTCTACTCTTCCCTCATTAGGCCAATCATTGAGTACATTGTCCCATTTGGCATGTACCTCACTAGACACCTGCAGCAACTGGAGAGGCCACAAAAGTATCTCACAAACAGGATCCTAGGCTTTAAACACTTGCCTTATATGGACAGACTAAAAAAACTGCAACTATTATCTGTCTCATATCGCCTAATTAGAGGAGATCTCTGCTTGACTTACAAAGCCATGTCTGATCCAGCTCTGTTAGAAATGCTACATCTAAAGAAATCTCAGTCCCTCAGCACCACATGCTCCAGAGACCTCAACCTCATTACCACAATCAACAGACCATGTTCAAGGGGCAGGTTTATAACCCAGAGACTGCCCATGAGATGGAGTAGATTTCCCATACATGTCAAACAGAGCACCTCACTGGCTCTCTTCAAGAGAAATCTTGATGAGTGAATGGGAAATAGAAAAGTCACCCCGGGGATCACTCCAGTGGCTCTACTCGACAGAGGCACTGGGAACTAAGGTCAGGTGAAATGATGCCAGGGTAATCCTATGGGCTAGGCTTGTAAAGGCTCCAGGGCCATTAGCCTAGTACACACCTATGAACCTATATATATATATATATATATATATATATATATATATATATATATATATAAGTGTGTGTGTGTGTGTAGGTCCCCCACTGGGACATCACCCAACAAGCCCTGCCCCCACTGCCCACATCCATGCTGTATGTACTAGCTCATCTCTTTATCCCCCTGACTTATTCTGACATTGCTGGCGTTGGTTGCGGATCCTGAGGGTTTCCTAGGGTCTTGACTGTCTTTACTTCTGTCATGGGTGGTCCTTTCATTGTAAGCCCTACCCACTCCCTGCCCCACTTCCCATGCTTGTTGATCATTATTTACGGACAACTCTCCTTTTTGGACCATGCCTCTCCTAAGGGAGCATCATTGACAAATACTTTCCCACCAGGGATTGGCAAGCCATTCTATTCCTGCCACTCTGTCAGTTTGAACCCAAATCAACTGGACCATAATCAGAGCTTTATCCCTCTATGCCACAGGAGCAGCTTCCAGATATTATATTTTAATCACTTTGGTATTGGCGACTCAAAATCATGCAACTCATGCACTCATGCAACTCAGAATCATACCCTTCTCATAGGATCTGTTCAGTAGAGTGTTGTTATCCAACCTTGTAAAATTCAACCTCAGTATGGCCATGAATGTAGAGTTTTGACCTGTCATTACTTCAGCATTTAATTCCTTTAACACTTTAATTGGATAATCTCTCTCTTAACACATCCTCACAAGTTTTTTTTCAATTCCATCCTTGAACAGACTGACCTCAGAAATCAATTTAGACAGCATTTTCATCAAGCCTTTTACCAGGATGGATTTTGCGGAAAGGAGTGGTAACTGTTAGCTGTTAAAGTATAGATATGAAAAAAGTTGCTTTCCTATAAACATTAACTATAAATCTATGATTCACTACATTCTTAAATGTAGGCACATTGAGATAATTAATACCTTTGTAAGAATAACTGTAAGTAAAATTTAAAAATTCTGTGGTAAAATTTTAAAAAATTTAAAAAACTCATGTAACTTTTATTTAGTACTTATCCAAAACAAAAAATGCCATCCAAAAATCTAATGTATTGGGCCCATTAAGGTTTGTATATAAAAATGAAAGCAAAATAGTGTTTTCAGTACCAAAGTATCAGGTTGACATCTGTGACTTCACTCAGCTGGTGGTAGTATTCCCCCTGAAAACATACAAAATGACTTTTGCAAAATAAGCTGCATAAACTGCTCAATAAGAGGAATGACCATGGTTGTTAATAACTTGTGTTCAGTAATTGCTTCTCAAGACAAGTGAAATCGGTAAAATGCAAAACTCCTGAAAATAAAGCTTTAACATAAATAGTCCCACATATACCTTCATTGAAGAAAAAACAGTGCTCCATAGACACTTAAAATACCAAGAATGTTTGAATATCTAATTAAATGGTCTACAAAAAATCTTTCTGTTATTAAATATTGTCAAGGGCTCAGTCTTAGAACCACTTGTTGCCATGACTGGACATAATGGCTGGGGGGGGGGGGGTTGACTTTTATATGTACCTAGGGAAATCAAATCACAGTTGGAATAATAGGTTTCTCAGCTTGTAAAGAGTTCATAGGAACATTGGAGGTTACTAGGCTAATGCCCCTGGGGCCCTTACAAGCTTAGCCAATAGTTTATCCCCTAAAAGAAACCTCAGTCAGCACCTGTTGCCCCTGTCATTGAGGGACACAGGTGGAACCCTTGGGACAAGTTTATGGTTTCCCATTCACTCATCAAGGTTGTGCTTGAAGAGGGTCAGCGAGGTACTCTGTTTGTCATGTATGGGAAGTCTATTCCAGAGATGGGGCAGCCTCTGGGAGACAAACCTGTCTCTCCAGCAGGTTTTGCTGATGTTGCATATTAGATTCAGGCCTTTAGAGCAGGTAATGCATGAGGAGTTAGACTTACAGATATGAGCATCTTTAGTAGGGCAGGGTCCGTGATTGTCTTGTAGGTGAGACACAGATCACCCCTGAGCAATCTGTACAGAGCAACAATAACTGAAAAAAATCCTGAAAAATCCTGAAAAACAAAAGTGTAAAAAAAATCTTGCATTTATTAAAATGTATTAATAACTTTCATCCCCTAATTCACTAGGGCTTCTTCAGAATAAACAAAAGCTCCAAAGTGACTGATTATAAAGAACAATAAAGACACATAACACAACTAAACTAATGGATGTCAGATTGTAGGGAGTCACCAGCAGATAAGGGAAAATATGTGTGAATCATTTATGCTTGGTTATCCAATTTGAAGGAGTGTGTGGAGACTTGAGTGAAGTAAATCATGTCCCATTTCCTTACATTAAACTTAAAGCTTCCTTCCATTTTTCCTCCAGTTATTAGCACTACAGAATACAGACCAAGGTGCTATAGCCTGTAAAAACTGGGATGCCAACAGACAAGGGCAGTAACATGACCTTCCCTTGTGTAGCACCTATGGCTTCCAACAGTCTCTGCGTTTCCTTGCTTTGCAATCAGCACTAACCTTAGATCTTTTAAAGAAGGTTAACACTTTTTAAACAAACATATTCATACATATTGCAGACAGAATTCATGGTGTGACTAGAATCCTGCATGGTAACAGAGGCTTCCTTATGGCTCACTACTGTAATTCTGAAACATGTAATTGCAAGTCCCAGTTTTATGAAGAAAACACAGTGAAGTTAAAGGATTCATAGAAAGTCACCTTTCCTTACATTAAGGTTTTGATTAAATATACACTCCCCTACAAGCTGCCTCACCCAGACTGTAGATGTCTTTGTAATTATTGAAACATGATTTTAATCTGGAGAGAGCATCCCAGCAGTGCAGAGATATAATGCCCTCCCCACATTTAGACCAGCTACTGCAATGAAAGAGACCAAAGGTGGAGGTGTCTCAAGTAACATCAAAAATAAATGCACATCAAGGCTGCTCAACGAGATGTACTTGAGCTCCTCCATGAACAACTGACTCTAAATAAAGTTCCATACCATACTATAGCAAGCTAAGATCCTCCCTGATGACCCAGGAAATCCATATCCCCTACCTATACGAACTCAAGTCACTCTCTGTTCAACCCAACGCCATAACCATGGGTGACTGAAACAACTCCTTTATAGACAAGGAATCATGTACAAAGTCAAATTTGCAGGTTCAAAAATTCCTGGACTTTGTCAACATAAATGCCCTGGAACAGCTAGTCTGCATACTCTCTAGGAGCTCAAACATCCATTACCTTGTCATCACCAATATGTGGCATCTCTGCACTCCCAAAAGTGTTGCATCCTCACTGGTCAGGCCAGAAAGCTATTTCCTTTGAAATAAAAATAAATCCAGGGATACTAGGTAGTCTGAGTACCTTTATGAACTATTCCAGGGCAAACTTCTTATTTTTAAGTGAACCACAGGCAACATTTTCTGCCCCCCCCCCCAAATCCAGGGAACATTGCCATCTACACGTCATCATTCACAAACTCCCTGTACAATCATCTGTACAGTTAAAAGCAGTAGTGCCTACCTGTAATAAGCAAACAACTAATACAAAATAACAAAAACAAAAAATGCCACCTTGGTGGAATCCTAAAATTAGTAGGTTGTTTAACAAAAGGAAGAAAATCATGGCCAGAAATAGGAATCACATTGCCCAGCAAGGTATAAACTCCATTATCCAAGTAAATAAACATCTCAGGGGACTTATTAAATTTACCAAAGCCATATCTGTGGTAAAAGTAGCCTCTTAGGCTAAGGACAACCACAAGGACTTCTTTAGCTATTTCTGAAACCTCATATGCAATACACAAAACTGTGACAAATTAACAGTAAGTGGAGCCAACTACACTGAGCTGTAGGATCTAGCAAATCTAAAGGCTGACAAATTCAACCCCAATTTTAACCCACTTTCTCCCCCAGAGACCACTCAAGAAATACTCCTTACCGTAGCCCCTCCAACTATCTCTAGGGGACAGGTCCGTAATGCGGTCTCCAAAGCCAAAAACACAGCATCAACAGGATGTGATAATATCTCAGCTCAGAATGTCTTTGTAATAACATAAAACATAACCTTTTGGACTCACTAGAAGCATTATTTAGTCATAGTTTCCAAAAAGGCTTGATGTCAAGCAAATGGGGGACTACAACTATTATCCCGCTGCAGAAGGGTGGACAATCCACAAACCTAGGGAACTACCAACCCTTAAGCCTAACTAGTCTCATATGTAATGCCATCAAAAGCATAATCATAAACATGATAAATAACGACATAGGAAATCTTCAGATGGTGTACCTAACCCAGTTTGGATTTGTCAAGGGCAGGTCATGCCCACAAAACCTGGGAGACTTCTGTGAGAAGGTCACCATAGCCATGGAGGAAGGCAGAAAGTATAGTTGTGTACACTTACCATAAATGTAGATGTTTGAGTGTATTCACTGTTGCAGTCATTACATTTGGGTTATCTGCTTGCAGGTAGCCCTCAGACAGCCTGATTATCAAAGTCTTAGGTAATGCATCAGTTGTTGTCTCTTTTTCCATGACGTCAGGTACTCAGGGGTATAAAGCATGCAGCCGATGCCATTACATCAGTTTTTCTTGCCCCAGATGTCAGGTGCCCCCATAATGGAAAGCAATTATATACAAGATTACACCTCCAATTATAAGCAAATACACCAGAAATCTTAAATACAGTAAACATGAAGAGAGGTATAGCAAATATAAGTCAGGGGGCTGGATGGAGGGTAACCAGGACTGCAACAGTGAATACACTCGAACATCTACATTTATGGTAAGTGCACACAACTGTACTATGTTCTTGTTTCAGTGTTGCAGTCATTACATTTGGGTAGATTCCCAAAGCTATGGAAAGGAGGAAGCAATTAGAGAGCATTATGACCAGCTATTAGGCCCTCCAAGACTGCAGTGGCAAAACCAGCTCTGGATTTAGAGAAAATAGGTAAGTGGTAATGCTTGGTGAAGGTATGAACAGAACTCCAGGTAGCAGCTTCCAGGATGTCCCTGGTAGGAACACCTCTGAGAAAGGCTGTTGTAGTAGATGCAGCCCTGGGGGAATGTGATCTTATCCCCTGTGGAGTAGGTTTTCCATGGTGCTTATAGCAGAAATGAATGCAATGGCCTATCCATTTAGAAATGGTTTGCTTTGAAATGGCCTTCCCCTCTGCCCCTGCAGCAAAGGCAACAAGCAGCTGTTCAGTTTTTCTGAAAGGCTTGGTCCTGTCCAAATAAAATCTTAGTTGTCTTTGCACGTCCAAAGAGTGCAGTATTCGTTCTCCTTTGTTCTGTGGACTAGAAAAGAAGGTTGGCAAATGAGTGGACTGATTAAGGGCCACACTGGATATCACCTTGGGCATAAAGGAAGAATTGTTCCTGATGGACACCCTGCCTGCATGGAAGATGATGAAGGGCTCCACTGCCGTGAGGGCCTGTAATTCAGACACTTCTTGCTGAAGTGATGGCTAGTGGAAAGCTGTTTTCCAAGAAAGGAATTTCAACTCTGCAGTTGCAGCTGGCTAAAAGGGAGGTAGAGTGAGCTTTTCCAATACAAAGTTAAGGTCCCAGGCTGGAGTAGGGGCTCTCCTAGGTGGTATTGAAGTTTTTGCCCCTCTGAGGAATTGCTTCAGCAGTGGGTGAGAGAAGAGGGGTGATTCAATATTATAATGTGCTGAAATGGCAGAGGCATGAATTTTAATAGAAGAGAAGGAAAGGCCCTTGTGAAGCATCGCTGTAAAAGTATTGAAGAATATGCTGTAAACTGGGCACTGTTGTGGCCATTCCCTGAGTTTGGCTCCAGGAATAGAATCTTTTCCACTTTTCAGCATAGGATTTTCTAGTACTAGGCCTCCTTGCCTCCAGAATGACATCCAGCACTTGCTTACTGAGGGATGGTAATGGAGAGCTCAGGTAATTAGCCAGGCTGCAAGGTTCAGGGTTTGAAGCTGGGGGTGCAGAATCTGGCCCTCCTGCTGGGACAGCAGGGAAGGGGTCAGAGGCAGGTGCCATGGTTCCAGCAGTGACATACTGCACAAGAGGGGTACCAGTGTTGGCGTGTCCAGTCTGGTGCAATGAGTATTGTCCTTGGTTTGTCCTGTTTGATCTTTAGTAGAACTTTGGAGAGGAGAGGTAGAGGGGGAAAGGCATAAACTGAGAGGTTTCCCCAGGTGAAGGACAAGGCATCCATTTTCAAAGCTTGTCTGTGGGGAGTCCTTGTGCAGAATTTGTCCAATTGGTAGTTCTGAGGGGAGGCAAACAAGTCTATCTCTGGACTCCCCCATTTGTTTCTCAACATGTTGAATATCTTTGGTTCCAGTTTCCACTCGTGTGGGTCCTGAGATTTCTGCTTAGGTCGTTTGCCAGTGAGTTTAGCTTGCTGGCAGGAACTGAACCTGTAGGCGCACTTGGTAGCTCAAGGCTGTGTTCCACAGAGCCATGGCTAATCTGCAGAGGGGGTATGAGTGGGTTCCCCCCTGCTTGTTTATGTACGACATAACAGTGGTGTTGTCTGTTTTTACCAATAATTGTCCTGGAAGGATGTGGTCTTTGAAGGCTGCCAGAGCATTCTATACAGCTAACATTTCTTTTTGATTGATATGCAGGTGCATTTGACCCGGGTTCCATTTGCCCTGAATGCACTGCCCTGCCAAGTGAGCCCCCCCATGCATAGTCTGATGAATCTGTTGTTAGGGTTTGGGCGGCAGGGGGTAGAGTGAATGTCATTCCCTTGTTGAGGTAGTAGGCCTCTGCCCTCCAAAGGAATTCTGTCTTTATACAATGGATGATAGGAATCACTGCTTCCAGGTCCTGAGAATGTTGACACCATAGGCTTTTTAGATACCATTGTAGTTTCCTCATATGCAGTCTTGCATATGGAATTAGTAGGATGCAAGAGGCCATGAACCCCAGAGCTTGCAGTATTTTCCTTGCAGTTAACTGGGTCTTTGTGGCCAGTAATTTGAAGTAGGCGGTCAGATAAACTTGTTTCTCTGGCGTGAGGTAGGCCATTTGGGAAGCTGTGTTCAAGATTGCTCCCAGGAATACAATTTGTTGGCAGGGTACTAGATGAGATTTCTTTTCGTTTATGGTATACCCCAGCGAGGTTATTAGTTTCTTTACAAATGCCAGATGATTTAATAGTATGTCCTGGCTTTCTGCCTGAATTAGACAATCGTCTAGGTATGGGTATATTTGAATATTTCTTTGCCTGCAAAATACAATGACTGGAGCTAGGTACTTTGTGAATACCCTGGGTGCAGTAGATAAGCCAAAGGGCAGTGCAGAGAACTGATAGTGCATGTAGCCTGCTCTGAAGTGTAGGTATTGCCTGCAAGAATCCCTTATTCGGATGTGCAGGTAAGCTTCCTTTAAATCCAATGTTGCCAACCAGGCATTTTTGCCCAGCTGATGAAGAGTTAGCATTTTGAATTTTGGAATTACCAAAAAGGTGTTTAAGATAGATAGGTCCAGGCTAGGATGCCAGGAGCTGTTTTTTCTGGGTACCAGGAAAAGCCTGGAGTAAAAACCTTATCCCCATTCTTCTGCTGGGACAGGTTGAATAGCCCTGACACTTAGAAGAGAGAGGATCTGCAGTTGAGCCTCTGCCCACTGATTTGGGGGTAGGTCTGGCCAACCTGTTGAGGTTGGTAAGGTGTGGAAGAGGAATCTGTATCCTTGAGAAACAATATTTAAAACCCATTTGTCTTAGGTAATGAGTTCCCTTTTTTTTGCATGCAGGGTGATCTTTCCCCCTAAAGGCACGGTCAGATGAGCAGTGCTTGGAAGGTTTAATGTTAAGTCATTGTAACAGTTTACCATAGGGGGGTGTCTTACTACTTCCAACTTTGGGAGTGGGAGCCCCCCACTGCTTAGGCCTGTGAGTATCTTGAGACTGTATCCTAGGTGGTCTGTTGTTCCTGGATTTGGACTGAGAAGGCCTGGAAGAGATAGGAAAGGACCAATTCTTAGAAGGCCAGTGCCTACTAAATCTGGGAGGCTGTACTTGCAGGAAATATTTAACAGTTTGCATAGATTTAGCTTTTTCCTCCATCTTTTTAAGAACTTCTTCTGCTTTGTTGCCAAACAAGCGGTCTTGGTTTAAGGGAGTATCCAGTAATTTGGCTTTAACATGATCTGGCAGCATTTGCTCCTTAAGCCAAGCATACCTTCTAAGAACAGACTCAGTAACAGCAGCCCTACAAGATGCCTCTAAGGAGCCAAAGCCACATTGCAAAGTATGTTTACCAACTTGTTCAGCAGAATGCATTAAATCCTGTAATTCTTTATTTTCAGCACAGTCAGGAATCAACATCAATTTCTGTTTAAGTAATCCAATAAGATGCTGCTGGTACTTTAACATATGAAACTGGCAGTTTAAGGCCCTAATGGCCAAAGTAGCAGAAGTGTATACGTTCTTACCCCATCTGTCCAGGGCCCTGGAATCTCTATCAGAGGGGGTAGGATTTTTGGCAGTAGTAGCCTTAATGCCTTTGGGTCCCTGTGAAATGTTCTCTGGGTCTGCAGTAGGATTCTTAAAGAGGAACTTGTGAGAATCAGGTACTCTGTAATACCTGTCAGGTTCCTGGGAGCTGGAGGTAAGGTGTCTGGGGCCAGGCTAGATTCCAAGAAGGCATCATCAATGTCCAGTCCAGTACAGGGGGGATAGCTAAAGGCCTATGTTGAGGCAGGAGTAAGAATTCCCTAAACCTCTTTTTGGAGTCAGAGTAATCCTGGCTTTCCCAGTGGAAATGCTACCTAAGAGTGTAAAGTTTCACCAGAAGAGAAATCGTCTGGAGGGGAAGCAGAGGGAATGAAGTCCTCTGCATCAGAATCCTCATAGGTAGATAAGGGCAAATCCTGGTCATCAGAAGGAACAGAAATTTCAGAATCCTGATCGGAAGAATCAGAAGGAAAATCGGTTCTAGGTTTCTTAGAGGTAGAAGGGTGGCTTCCTCAAACTAGAGTAATAAGGTCTTCAGCCATTCTTATCATTTGTTTTTTAGGGATATGAGCCTGACCATGAGGTTTGGATGTCGGTTTTCTAGGTGTGGATCGAGTCTTAGGCCTTGAAGAAGAAGATGGCGTCAGTTTGATATGCAAGTCAGTAGGCCTGAATACACCCTCAGAAGCCGATGCCTGCACAGCGGCTCTGGACCCATCCAAGGTAGTGACATCCGCAGGTTCCATAGTCGAAGAAGCATCTCGCAGCATACCGGACTTGGAATGGGTCTCAGTAGAAGCCTGCAAATCTGAAATAGCGGGTATCAGGGGCTGTGAAAGCACCTCACTAAGTACCGGTGAACTGGTGACTAGCTTAACAGAAGTGTCATCGGCAGCTTTGGACCTATGCGGTCTGTCTCTCTCTCTTTATCTTTACGTTTTTTTTGAATATCGGTAGTCGGATGGCTTACTGAAGCCATTTCTGGATAATTGAACCAAGTACTAACATAGTTAGATGCAAAATGAACTGATGACAAATAGTACGAGGATTGAATAAGGCACAAAACCGACAGTGAGGAACGTAGTGGTCTGGGCCTAAGCAAGGAATGCAGTACGAATGAAAATATTTATGAGGTATTTGCTTTCCACAAGAAATACAATTGTTAACTTTTACTGACATTGGTTTAGAGCAAGAAAAGGGATCCCCGACGAGGTACTTAGCTTTTTAGAAGACTTCGGTTCTGAAACTCGAAAATGAAAATTTCAGGAGTTGGCCGACCGGCACTTGGGAGCTGCTTCTGCTTCAGGCACCACATGGCAAAAAAGACTGATGTAATGGCGTCGGCTGCATGCTTTCCACCCC
The DNA here is from genome assembly GCF_019279795.1 of Protopterus annectens. Lineage (NCBI taxonomy): Eukaryota > Metazoa > Chordata > Ceratodontiformes > Protopteridae > Protopterus > Protopterus annectens. The sequence goes on along the minus strand of NC_056728.1, from coordinate 153,581,336 downwards.
TGACTACCTGACGTCATGGAAGAAGAGTCAGCAACTGATGCAGGACCCAAGACTTTGATAATCAGGCCGGCTGAAGGCTACCTACAAGCAGATCACCCAAATGTAATGACTGCAACAGTGAAATACGAAGAACATCAGTGCATACTGCCTAACTTGACCAGGAAATATAATTTGACACAATACCCCACTCAAGCATTACAGACATGAAACTAGGTAGGTAATTAGGTAGGTATGTAGGTAGGTATGTATAGATGTACATATTTATTTATTTATCTTTGTTTACTGCGGTAGTGCACTTTTCAATACTGACTAATCTGAGCTTCAAAACATTTTACAAACAAAAAATACAGAAATGTAAACAACAACTGAGAAGGAATAAGCATTGATTTCCTTAATGTCGGTGAAGAGAGATTGCCAAAGAGTAGGTGCATGAAAGGAGACTGCATTTGCAGTGGTGTGGAGTTTGGTTCTTAACCCCTACATCACCTGCTAGGCAGCCAGCTGGCTGACAGATAGGGCTCAAAAAATCTGGGTAGGTGAGTCTACATCCAGAAAAAGGCTGGCCACTAGTGCAGTCCCTCATGACTTGATCCTGGGGCTGTTCCTTTTTGGTATCTACTTCTCTGAAGAAAATGCCCAAGGCCTCTGGCTGACCATATTTGCAGACAATTAGGCACAGCCATAGAATTCCCCAAAGGCACATACATCCTACATGCAGGTGCCAGAGTCACAGTGCAAAACTCAATGCCAAAAAAAGCATAATAAAATATTTTGGAAAGACATCCACTCTCTGGGAAGTACTACCTTGATAATACAACCCCTAAGATGTGATCCTGTGGTCAGGGACTTGGGAATACATGTAGAGAGTGACTTGGCTTTGACCATCATGTGTCTGCTGTAGAGAGGAAATCATTGTGCATTGTATAACTCAGACATTGTTGACAAACTCATGAACTTAAGTATAAATTCCTATGTCATCCACTGGATAGCCAGCTGGCTTATGGAGAGGACTTAAAAATTATGATAGGGGATTCTACCTTTACAAAGAGCCCAGCCACAAGTGGTGTCCCTCAAGGCTCAGTACTAGGCCCCTGTTTTTTATCATCTACTTCTATGACATCAAGGCTAATGTCAAGGGCCTCTGACTGACCACATTTGCAGATTATTGCAAATTGGGTGCAGGCACTGAATACCCCAAAGACATAAAAAACCATCAAGAAGGCCTGATACAGATGAATAACTGGTGCCAAAGCTATGGTCTAAATCTCAGTGCCAAGAAATGCATAATAGTATTCTTTGGGAAGACAGCTACCCCTGACAGCTACCACATTGAAAATACACACCTGAGAGTAGATGCATTGTTCAGGGATTTGGTACAGCATGTAGAAAGCAACCTGGCCAATGGCCATCATGTGTCTACAGTAGTAAGTAAATCATATGACATTTGCAGCTTAGAAAGCAAAGGTATGGTATCCAGCTCCTAGGATGTCATTGTTCTGCTGTACTCGGCCCTTATCAGACCAGTCATTGAATACAATGCCCCATTCAATATGTATGTGTCCAAGCATATACAACAACTGGAGCTGTCAAAGAGGTTCCTCACAAAAAGCTATTAGAGCATAAACAACATTTCTTACATGGATCAACTCAAAGCAATATCCCTGTACTCTGTATCCCACAGGCTGCTGACAGGCAACCTGTGCCTGGCATACAAAACATCTGATCCCACTCTGATGGACCTGATACACATTTGCAAAACAAATGGCATCAGAATTGCTCAGTCTAAGGACTTAAACCTTGCGTGCACCATACATAGGACATACCGGAGGGACAGACATGTCTCAGAGACTACCCATTCTCTGGAACAGGCTTCTTATCCAAGTCAAGCAGAGTTCTTCCCTAACCCAATTCAGGCATAACTTGGATCATTGGATGGTAAATTGGGATTTTACCCCTGGTCTGGCAGATATGTCTCAGAGAGAGATAGCCTTTAAATGCTTGACCACCCATATTCAAGCTTATAAATACCCCATAAAACAACCCTATGGTATCAAAACCTGCCAGATATATTTGGGAAACATGGTTAAGCTCAGAAAGGCCTCCTTGGGGTCATTATCTTAGTAACAAGCTATGAACCTATGAACCAATGCTGTCATCTCAGAAAGAATTGATGTTATAGTCATTGGGTTCCTGTTTTTTTTTCTGAGGACCACAACTGCGATTTTTGGAACAGCAAGAACTGAAGTGAGATTACACAGAAATATATATTAATTCAGAAATTGCTGTATTCTCTTAGGTACAGTGATCTTAGAAATCATATATAAAGGTAGATGGAGTGGGAGGAGGGCAGGACTTTTGAAGTTCATTATTACTTGCAATAAGTTTAATTTACATTTTTATAGTTTCAAGTCTGATATCACCAAGTCTCAGGCTTCATATGGAGCTTAGGCCCAAATAATCAACTCTTTAAAAGACCACTAAAATAAGGAAGCACTATCACACTAACTTCTAGAAATGTATGTAGTCCCTGATAACCAACTCCTTATAAAACCATTAAAAAAGGAAGTGCTATCACACTAACTTCTAGAAATGTATGCGGTCCCTGATAATTACCTCCTTATAAAACCATTAAAAAAGGGAAACACTATCATATTAACTTCTAGAAATGTCTCTAGTCCCTGATAATCAACTTCTTATAAAACCACTAAGAAGGAAGCACTATCATTCTGACTTCTAGACATTTCTGTCAACATTTAACTCCACCTTACATCCAAAATCAACTGACAGGTGTGTTCTCCTTAGTGCAGATCAGCTCTTTGCTCCAAAGTCATGTTGCTGGACCTAGTTATCATAAAACAAAAAAAGTTAAGTGTATATCTTTCAGCACAGTTTAATGATAATGTGAAACTTGATGTATTCCTTTACTGCTGATGACTGTTCTTATCAAATGCGCAATAGGAACTTTCTAGAGCCTCATGTCATACTTAACTGTCCTGCTGCTGATGGTAACAAGATCCAAGCAGGATTTGAAACATATTCCTGATCTTTGCTTACTCAAAAATCTGCTTTCAAAACATGTTTTAGTAGTCATGTGGTGAAGGTAAACTAATAGTTTTGTATAACTGCTTATAGTGTCTTAAAATTCAGATATGATCACTGCATAAATTGAAAACATCTGTATTACATGCTAGAGTTGGTTACTATGATATGCTAAAAGATTTGTGCCTAAAGCCCACACAATCAAGTGCTCTTGCCAAACATAATTTTGCAAACGGAGTGGGGTGGGGGAAGTAGCAAAATTAGTAAGTAGCCCTCGGTACCAGACTCATCTCCTATACCTGTCCTCACAGGCCTTAACTTATACCCAAGTAAGAAAACAAATAAATTAGTCAGGCTCTTAGCAGACTGAGAGTTCATGTTATAACCTGCTTTGGTATTAAGCTTAAATAGAACAATATTACGACGTCTTTATAGTTTCTCTGACCAGACATTCTTCTCATTCATATTATTTAGATTTTGTTGTCACACTTTATTGCTTTGTGACTCTGATTTCTGGCACAGTATTCACAGAAATCACTTCCACTGTGCTCATAAACTTTTCAGTCTTTATGTTATCTGTTTATACATTTTTCACATTTTTCTTCTTTTTTTTTTTTTTTTGTTAAAGCACATTTTCGCATAACAACCAGCAGCTCCGAAAAACCTGCATAGCGTCATTTCTTGCCTCCGGCCACAGAGAGTACATTGGGTGTGACATTTTACTGTTAGTAATAGACAAAACATTTGGCAAGTTATACAACCTTGTGTGGTCCTCAGTTTATATTTTCATATGTTTTCGACTTTGTTTTCTCATTATTATGTTTTCTGTCCATTGTACATACATCTATGCCATCAATTACAGATTTTAACTACATATTTGAAACTTTGTTCCTATGATACACGTCTGTTTTTTTCTCCTATGGCAGACACCTGTTTTTTTTTCAAATCTTATATTTTAGTCTCTCAATACTCCATCTCTTTAAGAGTAATTATTTATACCACACACAATTCTACCTCTGACTTTTGAATTTCATAGCTCACTAAATTCTAAATTATATGTTACAGGTCTTAAACCAAAACTTACAATCGTGCTCTGTCTGTGTCTTAAACCCCAATTTACAGTTATGAGCTCCGTGTCTTATATCACTTACAGATGCATCTACAGTCTCTTTGCCCACTGGTTTCTGGTAAAAACATAGATGTGTAACAGGACAGCATCTTCTGTATTTTATGAGTGAATGGATTGCCAAAGGAATTGAATGAAGTCTGTGAAGAAGACTATATGAAAAAAATAGAAAACAAAATGGAGCTTACCTAGCAAGATATATTTAACAAAATATTTGGCAATAAAAGCAGAAAGCATTCATTCAGCAAGTATAGAAACAGTAGTCGGAGAAAAATTCTGTGACTGCTCTTTGTGCAGGCAATAAATGAATAATTTGGTAGCCATTTGAAATGCTGGGACTGACTAGAGTGAGTCAAGAAATATGGAGAATGAATCACCAAAAGATCGGACTTACATATACTAAGTCGAGAATATTCCCTTTTCTCTGATGTATGGTGAACGTGGAGTTGGTATAGATACGGCGATCTCAGAGTTGGTATATATATATATATATATATATATATATATATATATATATATATCTATATGGATTACCTTTGAAAGATTGACAGCGCAGAAGATTGACACTCAAAACACTGAGCCCAGAAGAACAAAACCTCACAAACACGACAATCCACATGCCCGACCACCACAATCCCTGCGCTTAACAAAACAAACAGTTCACTGTTACACACAACACACCCACAACACAAGCACACCAACAACCTAAAAACCTACACTACACCTTACACACAACTATCTATGCACTAACCTCAACCCTAACCCTAAGGTCCGTCACTAAGGCACACTTACCTTATCCGCACCCTAACCCTAACTCACTTAATCTGCCCTTAACCCTCAAGTCCCTCACTATTGCACACTTACCTTACCCACACCCTAACCCTAACTCACTTAATCTGCCCCTAACCCTCAAGTCCCTCACTATCACACACTTACCTTACCCGCTCCCTAACCCTAAGTACTTCACCGTCGCACACTAACCTTATCCGCACCCTAACCCTAAGTCCCTCACTATTGCACACTTACCTTACCCGCTCCCTAACCCTAAGTCCCTCACCATCACACACTAACCTTACCTGCACCCTAACCCTAAGTCCTTCACTATCGCACACTTACCTTACCCGCTCCCTAACCCTAAGTCCCTTACCGTCGCATACTAACTTTACCCGCACCCTAACCCTAAGTCCCTCACTATCGCACACTTACCAGGTCACACTCGCAAGTTACCCCTGTCGGTGTTTTCGCTGTCAGGATTACGGCTTGTCGATCATCTGTGTTGTCGTTCTTCTGGGCTCGGTGTTTTGCGTGTCGATTTTCTGCGCTGTCGCTCTTTCAAAGGTAACCCATACATATATATATATATATATGTATATATAAAAGTTCAGGGTGTGTGGTGGGGGTGAGGGGCGGGGGGGGGGCTTGTCCCCCATGCAAAAAGCAAGTTTTAAGGAGAAGAGCGATTTTCGAGATTTGGTCTTCCCCTGTGTTTTCAGTTATTGTTTTTCAGCTTGTGGACACTCTGCATTTTGAGTGCCAATATTTCAAGAAGGAGCCCAGTAATTCTGTTGTGTTCGTTGAAATTCTTACATCATTTAAAAGAGCCCTGTCATTTCTGTCACCATGTTAAGACTTCCAGACTTAAGCCCTGACATTCCTGAAAGAGCTATTAAAGGCTTAGACACTGGGATAGGCATAAGGTGTTAGAGAATATGAGGCACAAGACAGGCATGCTTCTAACTCAGGCATTTATTCACAGGTACCAAGACCTTTCTGGTCACATGGCTCTCATCCCAAAGCCAATTAACATTACTTTATTAAAGTTATTCTACATAAATGATGCCTATACACATAACATTTCCCTGATGTTCAATCAAATGAGGACATGACAAAAACATTAACTTGCTTGTTATGCCGTAAAGTTGGATGCACGTATCATTACCATCACTGCAGCCACAATGCACATTTCTCTCATTACCAGGTTCATATTGTGTTTGCGTCTTATTTTGTGAATCTGGGCAGCAGAACCATCCCTCATCAAGTAGAATGCAGTGACAAGTTTTGTCAGTTGTAAATGTGGAGAACCACTAAGCATAACTGCCTCATCTCAGGGGTGACTGTGACCCAGCATCTCTGTCCAATTATGTGACTTTTTTAAATGACGTTTGAGTAAATTAAACCTAGGATTAGTGAATGAAATTGTCAGTCATTCCTTAAAACAAAAGAAAAAGAACTGATGGGATATGTTACATACTCTGTACAACCATGGGTAAAGCAACTGTCATTTGCATCCCATTGTTGAGAAACCATCCACATCCATTTCCTAGATTATTGCTTCCACGTGGAGCTTTGGAAACTTCCACTGTAATTTCTAATGAAACTTTGACTAAATCAAATTATGTAGTCGTTGTTCAAATAAATGTTCATTATTTCTAGAACTGTATATCTTATCCTTGCCTGAGCCTCAAACTAGTCCCCAGGCAGAGCCTGAAATTGGTCAGTATTATTTCAGTAAACATATACCTATATCTATATTTGTGTGTGTGTGTGTGTGTGTGTGTGTGTGTGTGTGTGTGTATATATATAAATATATATATATATATATATATATATATAAATATATATATATATATATATATATATGTGTGTCTTTCGGCTTTTCCTGGTTAGGGGTCGCCACAGCGGAACTCCGGTATGCTAATGATTGGTAGTTGATTTTTACGTACCGAGTTACCACCCCTGATGTACAACTTTCAATGAAGGTACGCCCATTCACGCATGTCTCCACGCAGAAGACGCTCTAGCTGAGAATTGAACCAGACAGCTTCTTACTGTGAGGTGACAACGCTACCGCAGCACCACTACCCTGGGTTTTATATATATATATATATATATATATATATATATATATATATATATGTAGATAGCTATATATATATATATATATATATATATATATATATATATATATATATATATATATATATAAAACTAAATCAATAAAAAATAAATATAAAAAGACTGTTAAACACAATCTCAGCTTTACAGTGACAACATTCATTAGATTTTAGGTATTACTATAGTTTGTCACAATAAGTACAGTAAATATTTTTGTAAGCATTTTGCCATATTTTAGTTATCTGTTTATGAACAGTTGTTATTTATGGTAAACCATGTCAAAAACACATTACCAAACAGTAGACTGAACCCTGAAACACCACTCTGGACCAAAATCAAAAGCAAACATGGGTCTAGAAGGGAGAAAAATCAATATTCAGTACTGCCTCTCCTCTGCTTTCTGAACATCATTATGAAAGTTTACATACTTCACCACCTTATATGTAACATGACTTCCCAATTGTTGATGTAAATATGATGGGCCTAATGAAACACTTAAGAGCTATCATTAAGATGAGCTAAGAGAAATGTCTGAAGGCCTCACTAGGATTTCAGGGGTAGCTGCATTTAGCTACCGAGAATACTTAATTATAAAAGGGTGTTTATCTGAAGGTATACTGCTATTTGCTAATTTTATGTTGTGTCCTGATTTGTGTGGTAGTAAGTGGGTAGGTAAGCATTGTAATACCCATTTAATAGTCTGTAATAAGCCCTTCACAAGTGATTTAAGTAGAGAGACTAAACAGAGCAGATTTGTGAGAAAGGCTGTCTGTTCCCAATATATTACAGGCATGTGGGTGATTTATGGCATAGCTAGTCTTTAATGTACTTTTCATTGGTAATATAATTGATGCTAATAAACTGTTTATTATCCAGCTAATAGGACTGCATGTGGACTAATTCTTACCTCAGAAGGCTTGCCTCAGTGGAAATATGCTTTAGTTAGAAGTAATTATACTAATATAAATGTGGACATATTGAAGATATTAATTCAGCTTGATGAAGTAACTGAAAGGGTCTTTTTTGCAAGTTTTCCAGCCACATCATTTTCAAACAAGAGGTGTAATTTAGGGAACATCAAATTATAACCAAATTATAAATCACACTAAATGAAAGGTTCATCTTATTTGAACCAGAAGTAGCAAATGTGATTCGGTTTTTATCATTTTATTTATGCTAAATGGTAAAAAGTGCAAGCTTGCATTAAAAGCTGGACTAATTATAAACATAACTGATGTTAACAAAGTAAAATCTAAGCATTCCCAAACTTCATCTAAACTGAATAGGGTAGATTTCTGACAAGCTGAGTTTACGCTTGATCCTTTTTGTGTACTTTGTGAAAATTGTGTGTTATATTCCTATTTACGTTCTCCTTGCATATAGGATTAAATGTACAGTGAATACAATATATATTTAAAATTGAAAATAGGTGCCAAGATGTCCTGAATGTCACAGACTGGATACAAGTTAGTGGTTAGGATTGCTTCATTACATTAAAAGCCATTCATTACCATTAGCCTAACTCTGAATGTGAAGACCAAATAATGTGTTGCATGCCTAGATTTTAAACAAGTGTTTTAACTTTGTGTATCTCTTTACCTTCACGTCTCCTGGATGTTTCTTTAACAAGACTGTTCATTATTTTTAATTCACAAAATATAACACTAGTGGGTGTTAGTGATCAGTGTGGTGCATGGTGAGTAGTACTACTTGCTAATGTTGAGCTTCATCCCTGCTCATGTTGGTTCTTAGCATGTAATCTGCACATTACTGGAGATAGAATGCTATATTGCATGGTTGGGATGGATAACCGCATAGCAGTTCAAGCATCTGAAGTTTAATTTTTTTAAGAAGCAGGAAACAGAAGCATTTTTTGCAAAATAGTGCTCCATGAATGATTTTCGTGTGGTCTTTCCTGCTGTATGAACTCTCTACTTCAACAATTATTTTTGTGTTAACGGCAAGCAACTCTTTGGCTGGCCAGCAGGTGGAACTCATGAACAAGTATTCATCAACAATGCAGCTTCCATTAAGCCTTTTATAGGACTGAAGTTTTACAATAGCATGTTGAGCACTGGACGCAGCTTGAAGGGTAAGCATTAGATTCAATATCAGTTTGCTGAGTGACAATGATGACATCTGGATGCTAGGCTACAGTTAGTCAAAAATAAAAAATAAAACAAAAAAAAGGCATAAAAGCACAGTGGCTTTGCGGTAAGAACTTTGTCTCATAGCTCTATGGTTCTTTTTTTTAAACTCTTAGAACAAAGCCAAAAATAATGGGGGAACAAAGTCCCCTAAACCAGAGACAGATTTTAAACATTGCTCTTAAAAACTTAGAAAGTTGCTAGAATAACAGGTTTTGCATTAACATGCATTTCTGAAGGATATGAAATCCAAAATTCAAATGTCTCTCGTTATTTAGTGACTTCTGTTCTCAATGATTTGTCAGAAAAACACAAAATTTATGAGAAACAAACAATAATATAAGCAAAAGTCTGGACATTCTGCAAAAACCTGGACAGTTGAAAGGCCTGCGGTCATTGTCAGTGTGGAATTCACCTATAGGTGTGTGTGTGTGTGTGTGTGTGTGTGTGTGTGTGTGTGTGTGTGTGTGTGTGTGTGTGTGTGTGTGTGCTATGTCTGTACATTCCATTTACACTTACAAGGAGCCTATAGTCCAACCTACCTATCAAATGATAAAATGGATAATGAAGGTGGCATGACAGTTTCTTTTTGTTGATTAACTGTGCATATCATTTAGTGCAGCAGTTTTACTAATAGTCATAATAACCATTAGTAACAATTGTCTGCAAAGTAAAGCAATAAAGTGAAACAAAGCAATAAAAAAACTTCCCTGTACACATACTGTAATTTTTCATCTTTACAGAGTAGGCTATTTTCAGTTAAACCCAACGTAAAATGCAGATGAAAAATAAACTTTATCATGAATACATGTTCAGGATAACTCAATAATAAATGCACTTTAAGCTACATTAATAAATTAAATTCATTCTGTCCACATATTGCAGCTCAACAGCCCATACAGTGCCCTTCACCTTGCAAATTAATACTGTTATTTGCTGTGCCCAGTTCCCCGAATATTAACTGTTCATTTTCATGGCAGCTAAAAAACTTCCAAAATAAAAAGAAAAGAAAAACTCCCTAACCACACACTACACATACTAATCCCCTCCACATAGACAATACCCAGAGTAGGTTTTAAATGTTGACTGGTTAATTACAACAAGCCCACAAAGCAAGCAACAATCAACCATGTCAACATACCTACACAACCTAAAACATGAAATCACACACTGCACACACATCTGATGGAGAGACAAGACAGTCATAGATCACAAACAGGGGAACAGTCAAAACTTCTCACTCCCTCAAAACTTATATAACTAACTCCAGGATCACACTTACCTTAAGGTAAGTGCCACTAAGGCGATGGAATTTAGCAAAAATACCCCCTTTCACAGCAACTACGTCTCACATCTTTCATAAACTCCACACCAAATATAGACTGCCACAACATTCTTCTGACCATTCAGTCCAGCACAAAAACCTATCCAATAATACATTATCGAGGGCACATAGCCCACCCCCCCCACACACACACACTACTTTCCGATCACTCAGTCCAACATAAAAAAATATACAATACCAAATACACAACCACTCACAATACTGCAGATACACACACATGGAATGTTTTTGACCACTGAGTTCAACACACTAAATTCACACAACACCATACAACTACTCACTTCACAACATTACCAGTATACACATACCACGTTTTCAACCACTTACACCAAGCAACAAAACCCACACCACACTTCTGACAACTAAGTCTTACTCCAAACCTACCTGAAAAATGTCATGCAAACACTTTAAAGAAACCCACAGAGATTCTCTTATAACAACACATTACTCTGGTAGACTAGTATCTGTTTTGTGCAGTAAGAAAGTTGCTAGGCCTACCACAGTAATGCCACTCAGTTAAACACACTTGATGACTATATATATATATATATATATATATATATATATATATATATATATATATATATATATATATACAGCCAGTATGTATCTCTTCAATTGAATCAGTCAAACATTTCACATCATTCCCTTCAGTTGAACCTGGAGGTTTAACTTGATATCACTATATTCTGAGCATTTTGACAAAATTATTATGTGCTCAAAGTTCAAACCAATGTTCATCTCCTTAGAAACAGTAGTGTTACACCAAAGGGTGAACTTTTATGCAAAAAATCTTTTACATTGGTAGAATCACTAATTTTTTAGGTCTTTTTAAGTCACAATAAACAAAGTAAATATTATTTTTTGTAATTTCTGTGAATGACTTACAATACCTTAATAACAACTCAAACTCCACCCATACAGTTAGCAGCATTTTGTTCAGCCAACTGTGAGCTTTCATATTAGGCCAAGCGGCTCTGTGTTGCTTGGATATTGAGGTGTTTAGATAAATATAAAAGTGATGTCAACATACATAAAAATATATGAATAACATTTAAAAGGGCAATGTAAATCCCTCTTAATTCCATTAACTTATCCATACAATTATCCTTCCTGTGCCTCATCCTTTCAAGCTCAGATGAATATCGCTGTGTATCATGCATATCTTTGAATGACATCCAATTGAACTAGTCATGTTTGAGGCCAATGCTGCTATATGAACCCTCAATCTGCCTTCTGTAACCTTAATAATTCTTCATTTGGAATACAACAGATATCATTCTCCCTAAAATGCAGCAGAATAACATACTGTGATGCTCAAATTTAGGTCTAAGCTGTGCCCTTTTCAAGCATGACATTCCCTAACCACCTCATAGAATGGAGCAAGTTATTTTCAGGGATGAAGCAGCCACTAATGGAATAGTTTTGTATAATACCCGGTATCCATACATTCTGTTAGTCCTTGAATTGTAATACAGACAAAATTAAGTGCTGTTTAAATATACTCTATAGACGTTACACTTCTGAGACCTGTTTTTTTAATATTGTTCTGCGATATAGCCACCAAATGTGCATGTGTTGCTTTCCACTGTATTTGGCATTCATCAGACCTATCATTGAATACAACACCCACTTTGGTATGTACCTAAACAGGCATATCCAACAAATGAAACATCCACAGACGTTCCTTACTAAAGGAATACAGGGCGTAAGTAAAACGTCCTATGCAGACTGACTCAAGGCCTTATCCCTTTATTCCATCTCCAAAAGCTGTTGAGGGGAGAGCTATGTCTGGCATACAGGGCATTGTCAGACTCCACTCTGATGGACCTCTTACATATCAGCAAAACAAACAGCACCAGAATTACCCATTCTAAAGACTTAAACCTTGTCTGTGATGTACAGTAGGCTCCCTCTTATCCAGTCTCTCTCTGACCGGCCTCTTCTTTAAGCAGCCATCAAATTTCTGCTGTAGTCCTAGCAAAAGACAACGGAGAAGAACAGCACATTTGCCTCCTCTGAGCTAAATAATGACAGACATTTGAGTTTTATACTTCATATTCATTAGAAAAATGCATAGTAAGCACAAATTATGTTATTTTAGCTGATTTATAAGCTATAAATATTATTTTGTATGCTTTTTCTGATTAACCAGCCATTTGTTTATCTAGTCCAGTCCCAGTGAGACTGGATAAAAGGGAGTCTAGTGTAAATAGGACCTGCTGGAGAGACAGGTATATATCCCAGGCTCCCCATCCATGTGAAGCAGAGTTCTTCCCTAAACCAATTCAAGTGTAACTTGGACAATTAGATGGGGAACAGGAAATTAATCCATGGCTTGGCACCTATGTCTCTAATGTACACAGGCAACCTGTAAATGGTTCATCTCCCGGGTCCCTGCTTGTAAATGTTTCATCTCACAAGCCCCTGCTTACATTTATCATACATTACTAGACTTAAAAAGGTCCCTGTGGTCATTAACCTAGTAAACAGTTATGAATCTATGAACCTATATCCTGTTCTGAAAAACTCTTCTCATGCCAGGGCCTGCATTACTGAACCACTTCTGGCTGCTTCCACATATTAAATCCCAGATTAAGCTCAATACAGCACTTTACAGGCATATTAGCTCATTTATTAGACATCTTACTGCTGCTGCTGCTGATGGTACTTTTGCTTTCAGCTATGTTGTGTCAAAACAGTCTGTTCATCTCATTGCCATGCAGTGGTGGAGTCAAGAGAGCCTGCTCCATCCCAGCATCTCAACCGGTTTTCCCTATGCACAAGTTTTTGAGATGAGCCCAGCACACCATGCTGTGATCTCTGTCCCTTTCCTCTCAGTCACAAAGTCAACAATGGGGTCACGGCACAATCCATCATTCCTTATCATCCCTTTCTTTCCCATGACCCCACCCCACCAGTGTCCTAGTACACTGGGAGACAGAATTGGAAATCACAGCCATCATTTTGTGGTTATTAAGAGATATTTTGTATTTTCTTAAAACTTCCCCCATTGGCAAGAAAGTGTAGTGCAATGTGTTGTATGCTGGATTTTGCCACTATATGCTTCCTTGCACCCACACTCCAAAACAGAGTGAGTCCCCACTCTGGCAGGTTTCCACCATTCACATGCCCAGTATGAGAGCTGTAATTCTGGGCCTACCCCCAGATAAATTCAGGGAGAGTCTAACAATACCATTCTCCCAGAATGAGACAGCATGTCATCCCTCCCTGGCTGCCTACTTCACAGGCTGGGCCATTAATAGAACCAGGGATATTTGTGGCTTAGTCAAGGCAAAAATTTAGAGTTAGTCAAGACGTCAAGAAATCACAGCACTTCTAAGGCCCTGTCATGTTACCACGTGAGGATGAAGGTGTATGTGCGCATGCGCGCGCGCGTGTGTGTGTTCTGAAATGGATAAGAGGTGGCATCATCCTTAAGACCCTTTACATACAACTTGTCATTATATCTGACTCTAGTAGTGACAGACAGGTCAATGCACTTATCTATATGAGAACAGACATCTTCTGTATAGTTGTTTTGCTGTCAGGCGATATTACAAATGAATTTATATAGCTCACCACAGCATTTGTTGAGATTTATCCAGCTGAAATCTCTGAATTCAGAATTATGGACTACTGGAGGTTTAGTGATTTTGAGGGAAAAGGGTGCAAGTGTATAAACAAAGATAATCAGAATGGAGAAACACGAGAGGTGATATATGTAGTGTTTATATTAGTTAGGACCGTATCGAGAATATTATGTCCTCTAGTTGGTTTGTTAACTGTCTGCTCCATGGAGAAACATGAGAGGTGATATATGTAGCGTTTATATTAGTTAGGACCGTATCGAGAATATTATGTCCTCTAGTCGGTTTGTTAACTGTCTGCTCCATGGAGAAACATGAGAGGTGATATATGTAGCGTTTATATTAGTTAGGACCGTATCGAGAATATTATGTCTTCTAGTTGGTTTGTTAACTGTCTGCTCCATGGAGAAACATGAGAGGTGATATATGTAGTGTTTATATTAGTTAGGATCGTATCGAGAATATTATGTCCTCTAGTTGGTTTGTTAACTGTCTGCTCCATGGAGAAACATGAGAGGTGATATATGTAGTGTTTATATTAGTTAGGACCGTATCGAGAATATTATGTCCTCTAGTTGGTTTGTTAACTGTCTGCTCCTTGGAGAAACATGAGAGGTGATATATGTAGTGTTTATATTAGTTAGGACCGTATCGAGAATATTATGTCCTCTAGTAGGTTTGTTAACTGTCTGCTCCATGGAGAAACATGAGAGGTGATATATGTAGTGTTTATATTAGTTAGGACCGTATCGAGAATATTATGTCCTCTAGTTGGTTTGTTAATGGTCTGCTCCATGGAGAAACATGAGAGGTGATATATGTAGTGTTTATATTAGTTAGGACCGTATCGAGAATATTATGTCCTCTAGTTGGTTTGTTAACTGTCTGCTCCATGGAGAAACATGAGAGGTGATATATGTAGTGTTTATATTAGTTAGGACCGACGAGAATATTATGTCCTCTAGTTGGTTTGTTAACTGTCTGCTCCATGGAGAAACATGAGAGCTGATATATGTAGTGTTTATATTAGTTAGGACCGTATCGAGAATATTATGTCCTCTGGTTGGTTTGTTAACTGTCTGCTCCATGGAGAAACATGAGAGGTGATATATGTAGTGTTTATATTAGTTAGGACCGTATCAAGAATATTATGTCCTCTAGTTGGTTTGTTAACTGTCTGCTCCATGGAGAAACATGAGAGGTGATATATGTAGTGTTTATATTAGTTAGGACAGTATCGAGAATATTATGTCCTCTAGTTGGTTTGTTAACTGTCTGCTCCATGGAGAAACATGAGAGGTGATATATGTAGTGTTTATATTAGTTAGGACCGTACGAGAATATTATGTCCTCTAGTTGGTTTGTTAACTGTCTGCTCCATGGAGAAACATGAGAGGTGATATATGTAGTGTTTATATTAGTTAGGACCGTGACGAGAATATTATGTCCTCTAGTTGGTTTTTAACTGTCTGCTCCATGGAGAAACATGAGAGGTGATATATGTAGTGTTTATATTAGTTAGGACCGTATCGAGAATATTATGTCCTCTAGTTGGTTTGTTAACTGTCTGCTCCATGGAGAAACATGAGAGGTGATATATGTAGTGTTTATATTAGTTAGGACCGTATCGAGAATATTATGTCCTCTAGTTGGTTTGTTAACTGTCTGCTCCATGGAGAAACATGAGAGGTGATATATGTAGTGTTTATATTAGTTAGGACCGTATCGAGAATATTATGTCCTCTAGTTGGTTTCTTAACTGCCTGCTCCATGGAGAAACATGAGAGGTGATATATGTAGTGTTTATATTAGTTAGGACCGTATTGAGAATATTATGTCCTCTAGTTGGTTTGTTAACTGTCTGCTCCATGGAGAAACATGAGAAGTGATATATGTAGTGTTTATTTCAGTTAGGACCGTATCGAGAATATTATGTCCTCTAGTTGGTTTGTTAACTGTCTGCTCCATGGAGAAACATGAGAGGTGATATATGTAGTGTTTATATTAGTTAGGACCGTATCGAGAATATTATGTCCCCTAGTTGGTTTGTTAACTGTCTGCTCCATGGAGAAACATGAGAGGGGATATATGTAGTGTTTATATTAGTTAATACCGTATCGAGAATATTATGTCCTCTAGTTGGTTTGTTAACTGTCTGCTCCATGGAGAAACATGAGAGGTGATATATGTAGTGTTTATATTAGTTAGGACCGTATCGAGAATATTATGTCCTCTAGTTGGTTTGTTAACTGTCTGCTCCATGGAGAAACATGAGAGGTGATATATGTAGTGTTTATATTAGTTAGGACCATATCGAGAATATTATGTCCTCTAGTTGGTTTGTTAACTGTCTGGTCCATGGAGAAACATGAGAGGTGATATATGTAGTGTTTATATTAGTTAGGACCAGACGAGAATATTATGTCCTTTAGTTGGTTTGTTAACTGTCTGCTCCATGGAGAAACATGAGAGGTGATATATGTAGTGTTTATATTAGTTAGGACTGTATCGAGAATATTATGTCCTCTAGTTGGTTTGTTAACTGCCTGCTCCATGGAGAAACATGAGAGGTGATATATGTAGTATTTATATTAGTTAGGACCGTATCGAGATTATTATGTCCTCTAGTTGGTTTGTTAACTGTCTGCTCCATGGAGAAACATGAGAGGTGATATATGTAGTGTTTATATTAGTTAGGACCGTATCGAGAATATTATGTCCTCTAGTTGGTTTGTTAACTGTCTGCTCCATGGAGAAACATGAGAGGTGATATATGTAGTGTTTATATTAGTTAGGACCGTGACGAGAATATTATGTCCTCTAGTTGGTTTGTTAACTGTCTGCTCCATGGAGAAACATGAGAGGTGATATATGTAGTGTTTATATTAGTTAGGACCGTATCGAGAATATTATGTCCTCTAGTTGGTTTGTTAACTGTCTGCTCCATGGAGAAACATGAGAGGTGATATATGTAGTGTTTATATTAGTTAGGACCGTATCGAGAATATTATGTCCTCTAGTTGGTTTGTTAACTGCCTGCTCCAAGGAATTAGTATTTGTAAAGTCTAGGAATCTGTAGACATACCCAGTTTTGGTGGCATATGTGCTCCAGTTTATTGGGGTAGATAAAATCTCAAATTAGAAAAGCATTTTTGGTAACAGGCAGCTCCTCAGTTACACTTTGGCATTGAAAGTGTAATAACTGTTTCTTAGAATTTGCTGTTCCTATTACAAAATAACTTGTGCTTATACTGTGACTCCATAAATATGTTATTATCACTTAGAAATAGGTTTGCCTTCATTCAGTAATCCTTTAGAGACACACTCTGTGTTAGGCACTTTTCATATTTACATTTGAGAGAGTCCCTGCAGTTCTTGGCTGCTACTTGCTACATTAAGCACTGCAGTTTCATATATTAATAACAATGATTACAAATGTACAACCACTGTTATGCTGTCAGAAGTAACTTATAATTTTAAAACAGATCAAGGGTTCGATTGCAGTATATTGGGAGTACAGCACTACCCCAAGCACGTGCACTGCACCTGGTTCACAAGCAATGCCCCTGCATGATGTATCATTCCTAGCAGGCTAAGGAGAAATTGCAGGACCTACTTCAAATTCTGTTTCCATACTTGGATGTCAATAAAAAACTTCAAAGTATCAGCATTGTCCAAATGCAAAAATGCCTGGAGTACCATTTGCACATTTAGATACACTGACCATTGTAACTCTGTTTAAATGCTGATTACATATGCCTGATTATGATATTCTGAAAATTACAGATTCCTGTAATAGTGTCTGTGACACAACCTATTTCACAGAAGTCAGTTAATTTTGTCAAGCATATAGTGAACGTGGAATGACATCCAGAAGAGAATGTATTAAATAATATTGGTCTGAGGATTGATCCCTAGAGAAATCACTTTTTTTTTCTTGTAATGTACTCTTCCTACAGCTGACCAATAGCTGCCATAGTTACCTCTCCTTGTTCACTGACCACTTCTTAATACCCCTAGACTAACTCTGATCCATGACTGGGGCCAGTGAGGAGATCACTGGCCAAATGTAGTGCCTTATTGATGCTGGTGGGAGTTTATCAAGCCCTTATCTCCTGTTATCCTTCTCACATACATGGCTACTTTCAATAAGTGGACAAGCTGTGGGGTCATGTGGCATTTTCTCCACCTCTGTGGGATCTCAGCCAGCATTCTCACCTATTCTTGTTTTAGGATATGGCTCCTTGTATGTTTCTAGACTTTGCCAGACCTCTACTGTGACAGACATCCTTGCATTTAGGCATGCCCATTTTCTCTTGTAGTACCTTAGAGGTTCAAGCCAGTAATTGAGCCTGGTCACCCAAGCCATAATCTGGCTGTATCCCTCTACTCCAGCATGGCTGGGGAATGCAATGTATGATGTTGAGTCATTTCATTAGGGATAACTTAACAATTACCCACTAATTCACTGTTCTCTATCTTTGAGCCCTTCCACATTCCAGCAAAGAATGTACAGATTTAATTTAGGTTTAAATATGAGATAAGCAATGCTTATATGAGCTACAAAATCAAAGTGTATTGTTAAAGTGAGAGAAACAATAGTTACAGGTGACTTAAGATAGGTATCCAACCTGACAACCTCAAGAAATTCAGATTTGATTATCTGGATGCACCAGTTAGAAATTCATGGCAATACTAATCTAAGTTGGGAACAAACACGGCTACTAGTCAACAAGATAAGTACGGTTCTCTGATTCGCTGCACATAATACAAGTCAGGCTGATGTGAACCAGCACAACATGTTTAGTAACACCAGCTTATTTCTTATCATCTACCTCTGCATATTTCCACAAAGCTGGAACCAACCCAAACTGTAAAAACATATTAAACAGAGAAGTTATACTGCTCATAATGAAATGCTTGCAGTTGCTGAATTGGGTTGACAAAAGATGTTATTTATTTGTTCGTTGGACCATGCATGTTTTGATTCTATGGATGTTTGTTCATTTAGACTGGGTACAGTGTTCATCATTTCATGCTGAATCTGTGAAATATTAGTGGATAATTCCCATTTTTAAGATAATTTCAGGAAGGCCTAACAGGCAGATGAGTGAGTAGATGCAGCATTTGTTGGGGAAATTTGAAACTCCAGGCTTGTTTTATTATTTTCAGCAGTGGCATTGTTTGTGGAGTGTATTGTCATCCGAAGAAGGTCGGTCTCATCATCAATTTGCTTCTCCATCAAAGTGTGCTACTGTGTACATTTTTGACTGCTACAATTTGCATTGTTGCATTTTATTTACAAGTGTTGTATTTTATTGTTTTTGTGATGAGTGACTTCGCTATGCAGTGCTAAATCTTTAAGAGGACATGTTTGTTAGGCTATAATGTATATGTGGAGCACATGCTTTTGCTTTTGTGTGAATATCATTTTGATTCATCTTGAAATTTAATGTATTTTACTGTCAAAGAATCTTATTTCATGATGCTAAATAATGATTTTAAACAGGGTCCAGAGTACTTATTTATTAATAACTTTCTAACTTTTTGGTATATAATGTTCTGGTCTGCATTCTGTTGTGCAATGCTTCTCTTTATTATGTACTAAGTGCTTAGGAAATAAGCCCTGTAATAAAGATGAAGCAATGCAACTAAAGAAAATGCCTGGAGGCTCATTGCAGCATAGAATACGACATTTTCTTTATTCTTTGTTGATTTAGGTTACATACATTTTATGATACTAAAGTGTGTGTGTGTGTGTGTGTGTGTGTGTGTGTGTGTGTGTATGTGTGTGTGTGTGTGTTTGTGCACGTCCGTGCATTTGTGCATTTATGCATTTTGTTGCAATAGAATAAAATATTATTCCACTGTACAATATACAGCATATTATGTGAACCTACCTTTTTTCAATAATTTAACTTATCACTTGCATTACCCTTATCTGCTCTATTATGTCCTCATTGTCTTGGTATCTTTGGGGATATAATTTACTTTTAAGTCCAGTCTCATTAACCACTGCTTAGCTTTGCAAGAAACTCTACAGTTATTTTGCATCTGTAAACCCAATGGTATCTCTAGGTGGCAGTGTTTACAGTATGTCAGAAACCAGCCATGATGTTACTTATTTATTTCTGTAACATGTTAGAAGTCTTGAATCTTAATCATTTTAGAACTTTAAAAAAGAAATGTGCAAAATTTAATCCATTTCAAGTTCATGGGAGGAAACAGAACCTATTCCTGCACTCGAGAGTGCAAGGCAGAGAAATTAATTCTGAAAAGTGCTCCAGGCCAGTGCAGGATATGTACCCATGTGACATTATCATTTTACCTCTGGCACATCTTTGGAATGAGAAGGAAACAAGCATACTTAGCAAACATTAAGATAGATGCAGGGAAGGCATGCAGATTCCACATAGAAAGTGAAGTGGATAACCAAGTACTTTGAAGTAAAAATGTTAACTGCTGTAGCATTGTGCTACCAGAAAAATATAATGTAAATACGATAATGCAGATATATAAATAATTAAAATAAATTTGAAAACTGTACATGCCAGTAAGTCAAATAATAAAAGTTATACACTTCTAAAATGGTTCCACTACTTTCATTAAAGTACAATGTGTACTGTTGTCCTTTTATTTTATTATAATGCTGTTTTCTGCAGACTGTATTACACACACTGGCAATATTCAGTTTCTCCTACAGCTTCTAGCTACTTTATTTATAATGTCACATAAACAGGTTGTACGTACCACACAGAGGGTATTATAGAACTTTGGAACAAGCTGTCCTGAAAATCATACCTCCTACATAAGTGAAACATTTTTGTGGGAGTAGTACTTTGCACTGACCAATGTGAAACATGCACTAGTATACTTAGTGGAATGGATTGTAGTAGGTACATTACATGTAGACAGCATGGCATTTTGTGTCATCCATCAGGAATAGTAAATACCCCATTTCTCCATGAAGTAATGGAATTAACTCAAAATATATAGTTTTGCAAGTAGTTAGGACCTACATGCTAATTAACTTCTACTAAAGCATTAAGTACAATTATGTAAAAAACTGTTTTCCATATGGGTAGAAACTTATTATCACTCTTAAGACAGAACCTATATTGTCTCTATTCCCTTTGCAGTCCATATCTCTTTATAGCTGACACTTGGCAAAATAGTGAAGAACTTAACTTTGGAATGAATATCAGCAAAAAAAAAAGAACCAACCATACAACATCCACCCATGCTTTCCTGCACTGTGCCCCAGTAGCATGATTTATGTAAGAATAGAAAATCACTGAATATCAGATGCATGACCACCTCCTCACTATAGCTAATTTCTCACTGTCTTAATTCACTAACATCTCCATATCTTAGCAGGTAGTATTGGCCGAACATTAAAGGCAGCTTTCATGTTAATGATAGCACACTACTAATGTATGATCTCTTCAGCCAACACTTGCTACTGTTTATTTTCCTCTCTCATGTCCTTCCATAACATGATCATCTTTCTAATAATTCTCAATCTCTCCATGTCCTTAATTTTCCCTTTTGCTCATTACTTCTTCTGATGAACGTGCTTTATGTGTGGTATTAGTTGTAGTAAGCTACTTGTTACAAATGTAGCAAATGGCTTGCTACAGTGTCAAAATAAGTTTTTTGTTTGCCTGTTTTTTTTTTTCAGTGCAGACATTGGACTTGTCTAGCTCCTCATTTTTAGGAGTGTCAGATCATGGACCTTTCTGTTTTGCTCCTTAACTTACAGATGAGGGGTGCCAGATCAGGGAATGACACTGGGATAGAGATAAACCAACTGAAGCTCTACCCCCCCCCCCCAGGTTGGAGGCTGCAGTCTTCACTCCAAAGTTACTCTAAATGCACTGTGCAATAACTTAACTTCAGGGATAAGGCAATGCTTCCTCATCACCAAGGATCAGTGACCTCAAAATTAGTATACCTAACATATGTAAAGAAATAAGACTCAATTTTAAACATGCAACAATTTGACACTGCAAAAAGTGCTGCCAATGCAACACCAGACCGTCCTTCATAACAACTATTTTATTTTGTCATATAGTTAGTATGATAATGTACTGCTCTTCCCTGTATGCCATGTTCACTCTAAACCTGTCTATTGTGAAATCCAGAAAGCAGATAGGTTAACCAATAAGCCAAAGCTGCCATGACTATACTGCTTAAAAGCTATTGTTTTTGTTTGGTGTGTATATATATATATATATATATATATATATATATATATATATATAAGCATGTTTAATATGCATGTCTATGAGTCTAAGTGTGTGTGTGTGTGTGTGTGTGTGTGTGTGTGTGTGTGTGTGTGTGTGTGTTAGAGCATATATTAAGATTCATACTGTAGAGTATGAGGCAAAACTATGATAAATACTACTAATTATTATTAATATCATTATCATCAAAATCCTCAAAACAAAACAAACAAATAAATAAATAAAATAGTAATAAAATTAACACAGTAAACATAGATAGAGAAAACTATTCAGTTGAAATCAATGCATTATTGTAGATGCTGGAGTAGAGTTGTCAACCATCCTGGATATTCCAGGACAGACCTGTTTTTCAAGTCTTGTGTCCTGTGTCCTGGACAGTGTCTGTCCAGGACATAAAAAGTCCTGGATTTGATGTATGGCATAGAATGAACTGGATTTAAAATTTTAATATTGGTACCAGGCTTAGTTTAATTGGTACACTGCCCTTCTTACCAGTCAAGTTCTCCGGATTGTACAGAAAGCTCTGCATTTACATAGCCAAGAGTCGCTTTTCTGCTGTTGAGTATTGAACAGTGGTGGTTCCACTCTGTGTTTTTTGATTGGCTCATATACCACAATTACAGCCAATCAGCACTGTGGTATATGAGTAAATCTGATAACTTCTAATGCAAAGCGAGCTATTGAGGACACACACACAGAAGTCATCCAATGGTTGCTGCTACAGTTTTTGCACTACTGTAATACCTTTGAAAAGGGTGTTATGGAAAACCATTTGCTGGATAATCTTGGTGACTTTGTTGTTTGATTTCTATTATTTTTTTATTCATGATCCTACCTGCCTTCTCTACAGCACAGGGGGCTGTGGACTTGTGGAGCTGAAGTGATGAGTGAGAACAACAGGCACCTTTATAACAAGATAACTAGAAACTAGTGAATAAGAAAGGTAAGATATTTAATGTTAACACTTGCTGAAAATGCCTGAAATAATTGGATATTTGATTTTCTGATGTTGTTTGCATCATTTTTATTTTGTTCCACGTTGATAGGGTCTGTCACACAGTTCGTGTTAAGTTAATCAGAGTTTAGTTTTTTTTTTTTTTACAAATCTATGATAAATAATCCTGAATCATATGAATTCATCAACATCATAGCTCTCAGCTAATCAGGGACAAATCTCGCCAGAATCAGGGACAAATCCAAAAATAATCAGCGACACTTAAAATATTAGTACTATTAATATTAGACATTGACTGAACTGAATATGCGAATTATTATACATTTTCTCATATACATTTTCTGAAGTAAAAGAAGTCTGTAACTATAATTATTGTCATTATTTAATAAGTGTAGCTCAGCACCTTTTCTCCAAAAGTTAACCAGTTTTAGGAGGGATTAAGAGCGACAGTTAAGGTTTGAGGCAAAACTGGGGACAGTTAAGAGGTATGATCAAAATGACTTTTTATAACTATAAAGTAATGCATTTTAACCATCCTGCAAGTTTTCTAGTTGAAGTTGTCGGTAAGCTGTTAGTAGGTGTTCCACATTTTGGAGTTGGAAGGCTGAGAGCTAGAGCTGCTTTCTTTACTTAATTAGGCAGAGATACATTTTATGGCTCCTAGTGCCAAGACAGGAGTAGGGCTCATCTGTTATTGACTAAGTAAAATCATTTAGCATTTACATATTTGTTTGTTTTACTTATTTATTGACATTTGATTGCTTGAAAAGTTTGACTGGGTAGGTTGTCTCCAGACCAAGTCATATGTGTAACTGAACACTGTACAGGTTTAGTTGATACCAAGGAGAGGGTATGGATGGGTTGGAAAAACTGGTACATGCTTTTTTGTTTAAATAGTTGATTAATCATTTAGTCATTTTCTGCTAAGTAGAACTATTTCTGTGTTAGAGATTGCAATGTATGAATTGCTTCTGGAGATATAATTTATTTTATTTATTGATATTTAATTAAGAAAAAAGTCAGAGAGACTAGGTAATCTGATTCTGTGTGAATTGGCTACTTATTGCAGAATAGAAATTATTTTTATGCTGATTACTCCTCAGCAAATTTAAATTAATGCAAGACTGTTGTGGACTATGGTTTTAATTTTGAGTTAGATGCAGTTTCTTTAACATGAATAATCAGCAATGTCAGTCTAGAGTGTCATACTTATTGTGTAGCAAATATAAGTTGATAAAAAATATGTTCTAATAACTTCTGTAATGAATTGCAGTGCAGTCAGTAATTGTACTGCAGTCTCAGTGATGTTCAGGTAGAGAGGTTTGTGCTTATTTAGGGAGTATAAATTGATGCAAAACCTGTGAAGTGTTCAATTCTGACAGAAATACCATTTCAGCCATGCCATACAGAAATGGTACATTTTCGCTTGGTGCGAAAATTGGGTGTTCCACATTTTGACTATTTGTCACACATTGCTAGGGTCTATATTCCACACTGGTCCCTTAAGTGGTTGAGACCTATACTGCCCATTCAAAACATGCTGTAAATACTGGTAATTCATTTTTTGATTTGCTGTACTTAAAAGTTACATATTTTTGTTTTTGTCGAACAACATTAAAGCTTCTGTTTCTATTTCTGATGTTTATTGTTTTAGTCTTATTCATTTATTTTCGTGATACTTAACATATTTCATTGAGTGTTGTATTCTTAATGGATACGAGTGAAGGCACTGCAAGTGTGGACAGTGATTCATACCAGGATTGCGCAGCCACGCTACACAAGAAGGCTAAGGTTGAGAAAGCTAAAAAGAGAATGTTACGGTTTCATCATGAATAGCAAACTGATTTTGCATGGTGTGAAGCAGTCCAGGATAACATGTTTGCTACTCACTGCATGGTTTGCAAAAAGAGTATATTGTGTGGTGGAAAAAGCAACTTACTAACTCACAGCCATTCGCAAACTCACATAAACACACACACCATTTGATGAAATCGGCTGCCATTGACAGTTTTTTCAAGAGAGCAGCATCGTCAACAAGAATTGATAAACAGGCAACAGCAGGAAAGCTGGTGAGGATCTATCATGTCATGTGCCATCACCTTCTTACAATGCTGCAGACTGTGGTGATAAGCTCGATTACCAGCTGTATCCAGACTCAGCCATTTGCAAGAAGATGACCTGTGGCTGCAATAAAGGAGAGATGTTGGTGACCGATGTCCTCTCTCCAAAGTCAGTAGAGTCAATCATTAAGGACTGACCAACAACACATCGAAATTTTCTGTCAACAGATGCATCATATTTGAAGTTTTGCAAGATGTTTCCTGTATGTGTCCAGTATTTTAGTGTGAAAACCGGCTTTAACAAATAACTTCTTGACTTTATTGAACTCAATACCGAACATTCTACTTCTACAGCAAACATGATATTTCGGGTTCTGGCTGACAACAGTCTTGACATCACACAAATATCACCATATTCAGCCAGTAATACCAGTGGCAATTATGGGCCAAGCAGTCTTCACAGAGTTGCTGAAAAGAAATGACAAGATCATGAAAACAAACTGCAATGCACATATGATCCACAATGAGTTGAAGAAAGTAATTGAAGACTGGACTGTGATGTTGAAACAACGGTGACATCCATTTATAATCACGTCAGCATATCAGCGAACCACAGAATGGAACTGCAAAAGTTTTTTGAATTTATGGACTTAGAGTACCAAGAACTTTTGAGACATGTATCAACCAAGTGATAGTCTCTGGGTCCCACTGTCAATAGGTTATTGGAATCTTGGCCAGCAATCATTTTGTATTTTGTTTCTCAAGGCAGTGAATGCCCTAAGAGACTTTGTGCAAATCTAGGTATAGAAGAAGAAGACACACATGATCATGAATTGGTGAAGAATAACATCAGGCAAGCTTACTTAAACTTTATGCAAAATATCTGTTGTGTTTTTGAAATATCTGTTCTGAAAGAGGAGCATGTTTCAGCCTTCTTATGGCCTCATCAGAACAGCATAAGTGGACTGTTTGGCTAACCTTTGGAAACACAGGGTTGTCATACCCAGCTGATGTCCATAACCATTCAGGTGTCTGCAAAATATCCCTACTAACAAACTAAAACAATGAGTAACAAGGTCACACAGACAAACCAATCAGTAAAAACTACAAGAGAAATCTAGCCAAGCTGAAACATGCATGGCCACGGCTAGTGGGGTTTGGCTTTATTGGCCTGAATTTGTCCATAACAGACTTAAAAAGGGAAAAAAGTCATGGGAATTCAGAACTGCCATATAGCTGAAACACCTGATGTCCTTAAGGGGTCATTTGCACATACCCTGTGTTGCCTCTAATACAAGGGGTTTCAAGGAATCACAGTGGAAAATCTAGCTTGGCTATTTTTTTCTTGTAGTTTTTACTGACTTGTTTGTCTGTTTGACCTTGTTACTCATTGTTTTTGCACTGAGGTAAAGAAATTTTATATGTGGGAGTTATTTTAGTGCTTGTTATGCTCTGTTTTCTCCTTTAAGGTTAATAGGCCTCAATTTTCCTACCCTCCCTCCTAACAGTTTTAAAATATTTGATTGAGTGGTTACTGTTTGTATTCCCTCCTCAGTCTCTCCCATTGCAATGTGAATACAGATTAACTGGTATTTGTAGGTGTAGAGAATTACTTCTATTCTGAGATTCTTTTTCTTATGAACTGGGTGGTATATTTTAGTATCTACTTTGTCTTTTCCTTGGAAGTTAGGTAGGTGTTTTCAAACTTTCTGCCTGCCTTTCCAACAGTTTCAAAATCTGTCATATCTGAGTAGCTTCTGTTTCTTTTCTCTGCAGTCTCAGTGCAATGTGAAGGTAGGTTAAATGGTATTTGTAGTTATAGAGAACTACTTCTCTGCATTGAGGTAAAGCACTTATGTGCATAGGGGGTGTATTATTATAGCAATAACCCACGCCTGGGTTTGGGTAATGTGGGATTTACCCACGGTTGGCGTAGTTTGGTCCCGAGGGCGAAGCCCGAGGGACCAAACAAAGACAATCGTGGGTAAATCCCGCATTACCCACACCCAGAAGTGGGTTATTGCTATTATACTATGACATTATTTAAGAAAAGAAATAATTACTTTTCTTAAATAATGGCATTGTATAATGCCTCTTTGCTGCCCTTCTGCAGCTGTCTGGTATCCGCGGCATTTCTGATGTACTGCGCATGCCTACGCAGTACATCAGAGCTGTGGCCAAAAGCAACGGAGAAAGCAAGATCTCCATTGCTTTTTGCTGTTTTGCTATGTTAAATGGGTTTAACATAGTGAGACAGCTTTAAAATAAGCAACGGAGATGTCCGTTGCTTATTTTAAAGCTGTCTCGCTATGTTAAACCCATTTAACATAGCGAACAAAAAGCAATGGAGATCTTGCTTTCCATTGCTTTTTAAACCTGTCTCGCTATGTTAAATGGGTTTA
This sequence comes from Protopterus annectens, assembly GCF_019279795.1. Lineage (NCBI taxonomy): Eukaryota > Metazoa > Chordata > Ceratodontiformes > Protopteridae > Protopterus > Protopterus annectens. Next base: position 153,553,531 of record NC_056728.1, on the reverse strand, counting down.
ACATAGCGAGACAGCTTTAAAATAAGCAACGGAGATCTCCGTTGCTTATTTTAAAGCTGTTTCGCTATGTTAAATGGGTTTAACATAGCGAGACAGCTTTAAAATAAGCAATGGAGAAAGCAAGATCTCCATTGCTTTTTACACACTGTGTCGCTATGTTAAAGGAGTTTAACATAGCGAGACAGCTTTAAAAAAAGCAACGGAGATCTCCGTTGCTTTTTTTAAACCTGTCTCGCTATGTTAAAGTCTTTTAACATAGCAAGACAGTGTTTTAAAAGAGACTTATACTAATGGAAAAAGTCCGGGCGACCAGACCTTTTTCCATTAATATAAGTCGATTTACAACGTGCACACTGGCCAATCAGCATGCACGTTTTGGAATATTAATGGGGGGTCATGGTATAATATAGCAATAACCCACGCCTGGGTATGGGTATTGCAGGATTTACCCACGGTTGGCATGGTTTGGTCCCGAGGGTGAAGCCCGAGGGACCAAACAAAGACAACCGTGGGTAAATCCTGCATTACCCACACTCAGGCGCGGGTTATTGCTATTATACTATGACATTATTTAAGAAAAGAAATAATTACTTTTCTTAAATAATGGCATTGTATAATGCCTCTTTGCTGCCCTTCCGCAGCTGTCTTGTATCCGCGGCAGTTCTGATGTACTGCGCATGCCTACGCAGTACATCAGAGCTGTGGCCAAAAGCAATGGAGAAAGCAAGATCTCCATTGCTTTTTACTGTTTCACTATGGTAAATGGGTTTAACATAGCGAGACAGCTTTAAAAAAAGCAACGGAGATCTCCGTTGCTTTTTTTAAACCTGTGTTACTATGTTAAACTCTTTTAACATAGCGAGACAGTGTTTTAAACAAGACTTATACTAATGGAAAAAGTCCGGGTGACCGGACCTTTTTCCATTAGTATAAGTCGATTTACAATGTGCACGCTGGCCAATCAGCGTGCACATTTTGGAATATTAATGGGGGGTCGTGGTATAATGTGCTGTTTTCTACATGGAGCTTAGTGGCATCATTTTTCCTGTCTCTTCTCCCAAAAGTTTAAAAACCTGTTACATCTGTGTGGCTCTTGTTTGTATTTTCTCTGCAGTCTTGTCAGTATAAGGTGAAAACAAATTAACTGAAATTTGTAGGTGTAGAAAAACATATCTGCACTGAGGTAAAGCAATATTTTTGATGTCTGTGTATTTGAGTTAGTTTTGCTCTCTGTATTCTCCTTGGAAGCTAGCAGGTATTCATTTTCCTTCCCATTCCTCTTGGCTGTTTTGAAATCTATGGTAAATGTCTAGTTACTCTTTGCATTTCCCCTGTAGTCTCTGTCATTCCAATTTGAATACAGATAACTGGTGCTGCAGGAGTAGAGAATTACGTTTACATACTGATATAAAACAGTTGTGCACGGGGGAACGTGTGTCGTTTAGCGATAGCTAAAATAATGGAAAGCACAACTAAATAAAACTGTTCCATCGCCTAGCTCCAGCCGCACTGGTCCATTATAGATTTTGAAAAGAAAACAGCAGATATACTGTTTTAAGGGTGTGGAAATCAGTAGGTGCATTGTTACTGATGGGGGGGGGGGGGCAGAGCAACAAGGTATACAGAGTATCATAAATATTGGAAAAGGATGGGTTGGAATGATGGATTCTGGTTTGCACTGTGGCAGTTTGGATCAGGGCAAAATACCAACACAGACTAGTGCTGCAACAGGACATGGAGTGGGATAGTAGTTACCCTCTTCATAGATTTGGGTGACTAGGAATAATTCAGGGAACTTGGAGAATAATGCATTGTCAAAAATGGGAAAGTTGAATAATAATGCACCATCAAAAAAGGGAATCAGAGTGCATTATTAAAGACAGTTTGGATAATAAAATGGCATTGATGGAATACTTAAAAAATAATCTTGAATGAATGAACAAAGAATCTTCACAGGATGACAAAATTATGCCTGGATATTTTTCTGCATTTCTGTTGCAGTCATTCCTTGCTGTGTGAAGATTCTTTAGAGAATTTTAAGCAATTTTGTATATGGGGGGTACACTATTTGCTTCCATTATCTCACTAAATATACCAAACATATCAAACAAGTAGAAAGACCCCAAAGGTTATTATCAGGGAAGATCATAGGTTTAAAGTCTGTGACCTATCAAGAGAAGCTAGAAGCACTCTATTTTTTAGTGCCTTACAGACTTCAGTGAAAATTTCTCATTTAGCATGCCTTTAGAGACCTGGTTGTGAGGACCTCCTGTATCCAAGTCCAATGCCTCCACTCTTACTAGAACCAGGGACCTAAATCTTCATTAGCAAATAAAACAAGGTGGAGGGACTGGTATATAACATAGTATACCTTATAAACTTTATAAAACAGCACAACGCACCTCCTTGCAGGATAAACAAACTCCATGCAAACCAAAGGTAAATATGCTGAATAAAATCCAGTACAGAGTTTGCAACACAACCAGTCTTTATTAAAATAAAAAACAAGTGAGCCATTTCACAAGTGAAATACCCACTTTATCAGGTGTGTCTTATATAAAACTTTTGAAACTACAAGAACCAATGACAATAAGTAAAACACATTACATCATTCAATTGCTTAACTTCTTAAAAGGGCCATTATAAAATACACTTGTTAAAAGGGTAACGCCATCCCAAGAAATGTGTCTCATACTATATCAGTACCAACTAAATATATACATATGCATATAAATAATCGATATAAAACATAAGTGTATATGTGGCTACCCATATAAAAAGGTGTATGTAATATCAATGTGTACATTTTGAAACAATAATGTATACACATTTTCATTTAAATAGTAGTCTGGCTTTTAAAATGGGTTTGAGTGGCAACTCCGAGATCGCACTACAGTGAGGAAAGGGCAAATATTACCATCTTCACTGTACCACAATCTCACAATTGCAATTTTGAGTTCTGGGATTTCTGATGATATCAGCATTCGATTAGATAAACTTTCATTTATCTAATGTAGGCCCCCCTGATTTTACCTCATAATTTTGCTCTGTCCCTCTTAAAAAGTTTGATTTGCTAGCAAATTATTCAGGATTACATACAGTCAGTAAATTCATGCACCAGATTTTCATACTAAGTACTGTCCAAAAAGTACACATTGAAGCAAAATGTGTTCTATTAACTTTTTAAATAAATTAACATAATATCTCAAAAGTGTTCCTGATATGAGCCTTTATGTTGCTATTATTTTCTGGCTTTGCTCTAAATTCTTGTGCAAAGATGTTGAGATTTATAGTATCTGGTGTTCTGTTAGTATTTATAAAACTCCCAGAAAAAAAAAACATCCCTTTAGATCAGAAGTATCAGCTATTTTGATAATCCCAAGTTATGCACTGAGATCAGTTACACTGGTCTGCTGATCTCTTGTGCTTACCTTGCTCATGTTTATTCACTGATTATCAGCTTTACCCTACAGGGTCATAACACAACCTTATTTCAGTTAAAGAATGTAATTGCACAATGAATGCAATTTTCTCTTCCCATTTCCCCAGACAGCAGTAGCTTTTGTGGGGCCCACACACAGTCACGGATGATGTCCCCCAGTTGCAGCTAGAGGTATTGCAGGAACCTAAAGCTGGTTATGATGATAGTTTTAGTGGAGAGGAAGTCCATCAGCAGGATTTAACTATGACAAAGGCACTTTGTCTTTGGTAAAATATTCAATGTTACTATAACCAGAGATATTGTTAAATTTTAAATGATATATGTGATGGCCCCATGCTGGGCCAGTAATCAAGGAGCCTGAATTCTCACCACTGACACTGGAGAGGGACATGCACTTGGAATACTCTGCATCAAGCACAATTTCCCTTAAGAACACACAGGGAACACACTCAGCCCAGGGTCTGGGTGTGTCTATCTGCATCTCCTCAGGTCCCCAGTAAGGCTCACCACTGGCACTGTGAAACCAGTGCTTTGTGTCCCTGAACCAAGTAGCTGACACACAGACTGTTTGAGATTTAATTTTCATACATAAACACACACACACACACACACACACACACACACACACACACACACACACACACACACACACACACACACACACACTTGGGAAAGGCTGGCACAGATTATCTGCTCTACCAGCTTTGCTCAGACTATAAGGTAGATTCACTGCCACCAGTCAGTTGCTATAAGGCTCTTAAAAGTGTATCCAGTTATGCTGACTGAAGTTAATATTAATACAAATGGTAATGTTGTCCAAACAGCAAGGCTTTCAGGAGTGGCCAGAGTTATCACCAAACAAATATGTGCAAATACTCTCAAAGCTTAAATATTTTCTAAAAAGGACCAGCCACAATGAAAAGTTTATGGTCTGATGAAGCAAAAGTGAAATATCTTACCTATTTTATTTGTTTGCTAATAAAACAATTTTTTATCTTCAGCTAGTGTGTTATTCCGTTGGCTGTTTTGTTTTACATTTGGATTTTGTTTTTCCAACAGCATATTTATCCCAGTCTGTGCACATTTCTTCAGTTTCTATATATTTACAGTAAACCACAGAGTTCAAATCACAGGCAATATTGAAAATAACATTTACGCACAGACTCATACAAATAAAGAAAAATAATCTGTAAACTAAGCTTTACTATATTACTGACTGAATCTAGAAAAAATTACTATTCTCTAATAACTTACTTGATAGAGCAAGTCACAATGAAATACATGATCAGTCTTTCTAGTCAGGTTCCCCAAAACAGAATACTCCATACTTCAGAGATTACTCCCTGTAAAATAAAATATCAAAGATAGCTTGCAGAATGACCTCATTTCTGGTCACCTGACACTAGGTTCTCACAGTATACTCCTTTGAATCTGAGACAGGAATTTAGCATAGATGGCTACAATATATATCTAAATGGTTATGGCAGTGCCTGGGGCTTCCCCTCTTTTTTTCTGAGCTAATGAATAAAGGCCTTTTCCAGACCCACCATCTCCGGTCCTATTTAGCACTGTGATGTGCAGTTTTAATGGTTTAATAGCTCATTTACATATTTTTTATTTTTCTTAAAGTAAGTTAGCTGGTTAACCTCTGCTGTCCCAGTATCATCTATTAAAACATATACATTTAATATGTGTATTTTTCTTTTCATTCCAGCAGGGTGCACTGTTGATACATTTTAACACAAGCAAACCTCACAAATACATTTTCAGTGCAAGCATCTGTACAAACCAGTTTGACATACAAATGACTATGATTATTTACAAAATTCCAACTAGCTGTATTGGCACAAGTCATACATTTACTCCCCTACTTCTCCTGGCATATCTGGCAATACCTCCTATTGCCACAGTATAAATGAGTTATTAATTACCCACCTGATTTATTTCACAAGAATACTTTGCTAGCTTTTGTTGGTTTGACAGACATGTTACAAAATATCAAAAATAATATAACTTGCTGTGGTTGTGGGCCCTCCAGGACCAGGGGGCCCTAGCAACTGCAAGGTTTGCTGGTACTTAATGCCAGCTATACCAACAGAGACACTAATGTTACAGCCTCAAAGGTTCTCAAACAAAAAGATCACAAGCCTAAAATTCCTAAGCTATCACTACATCGAGGAAGCACTCTCTCTTTTTATTCTTTGTACTGTATACTTTGATGGTCGAATTGCCCTGCTTGCTGTGCCATTTGAGACTGGGTTGTCCTGGACATCCCATATCTCCTTAAGTCCATTGGTTCTAGCAGTACTAGAACCAGGAATGTAAATCTTCAACAGAGAAATGAAATAAGGTTTGAGACAAGTTTATAACTCAGCACTTCCCTAACCTCTGGAATAAATGTCGCCTGCAAGTTAAACAGTGCAATTCATAGGTTCATAGGTTCATAGGTTCATACTAGGCTATCTGCCCAAGGGCATTTACAAGCCTAGCCCATAGTTTTGTGGCTTACGCCACCCCTTTAGTATGGGGAAATATACCCATTATTTTGCTGTGCCTCTGTCGAGCAGTGACACTGAGGTAATCCCTGGGGTATATCTGCGATCTCCCATCCATTGGTCAAGATTTCTCTTGAACAAGGCCAGCGAGGTGCTCTGCCTCACATATCACAATTCATTATCTTTCTTTAAATATGACTTAGATGATGACTGGATAAGTTTTCACAAATCTGTTATTGGATTAACTGGTATGACCTTCTGGAGAAAAAGGGGTTGTGGGGGTTGATGGAGGTTACTGGCAATATGTAAAGTAGGGTATTAGTACAGCGGATTTTCTTTGGTAGGGTATTAGTACACTTTTTCTGAAAAATACAAAGTCTCTAGTAGTATCTGGTATCATTTGTCAGCCATCAGTATTATGTCATAAAACTCTAAATTTCTACAAGGGAAACTGAGGAAAAACCATGGACATTTGAGCAGTATGCTGTCACCTGTAGCCAAAATCTTCCAGATTGCATAGTAATGACGACTTGCGTCTATTAAATATCAGGTACTTGGGTGCTGCTGGCCTTTCCAAAAATTACTTTCAATTAAATCATACCTACCGTATGCTTTGATATGGACAAAAATGTCTGCAAGCCTACTATCAAGAAATTCTGCAGACACTTTGTCATTTATGGTCTTAAACAATTTTGTACATAATATTTGTATAATTCCACCTCAGAAAAAGATGATTAGGGTAGATTTACTCACTTCTACTGAAATTTTGTAGTATGCATGTGAAATCTGCATCATTTGCAAGGCATACACCTAATGAATTTTAAAACAGACCGAACAGGACAGATCAGAGTTCACTGTCCTCAGCGTACCTCTCAACTTCTTAGACCAAGAAATCTGGACAAAGCCATAAATAAAAGTAGGACAAAGGCCCAAAAATAGGGGCAATTTTTAAATATTGGTCTTACGAACTTAGAAATTTGATAGAACAACAGGTTTTGCATTAACATGAGTTTTCTGAAGGGCATGAAGTCTGAAACTCAAATATCTGTCATTATTTCCAAACTTCAATCTTTAATGATTTGCCACTAATTTGCCAGAAAAAACACAATTTTAAGAAAAACAGACCAAAAATATGAGGGAAAAATCTGGGCATTCTGCAAAAATCTGTACAGTTCAGAGGTATGACTCCTCAGCAACAGTTCCCAAGTCACCCTATGGGGTTATCTGGTTTTCTCTAGAAAGCCAAGAAATATGACATCTAGATAGCTTACAGGTCTGCCCCAGGCCTTCTCCTGGAGGCTGTACTCACAGGAGGTGATCAGAATAGTAGCCTCACTAGATTTCAGCACCATCAAACCTGATTTATCTTTGTTCAGAGAAATAGTGACAGTAGTCTCACATCCTCAGACTGTGAAACTCTTAACTCTGTAATGGAGCTTAAGCCCAGTAAAGCTGCAAGGGAATATGATTTCTGCTAAGTTTGGTATGGTTTAATCATTTGGGACTCTACCCAAAGCTGGTGACTATAAGTGACTTGGGAACAAAGGGCAGCTGATAAATTGATATATTTTTCAATGATTTAATTCTTGATTGGTCACCACAGTCCTGTATAATGCCTTCAAGTACTGTTACCTAGGGCCGGCCTTCGGTCAGCTGGTGCCCTAGGCAAAAGTGCTCCACAGTGCCCCCCCACCACCTGGTGCCCAAATCCTGCTTTACCTACACCATCCAGATTACGTTTTTCTTCCTTTTTCTCATCATTTATCTTACTCTTCAATTTTCCTGTATTCCTTCAACACATTTTAAAGAAACCATTTTTTTACTACAAAAAAACATAAACAAATAAATACTAGAAAAGTGCCCCTGCTAGAGCAACACCCTAGGTGGCTGCCTAGTTGGCCTATGCCTAAGACCGGCTATGTGTCACCACCAGAACTACCACTGCTTTAATTTACTGGTTAGTATTGTAATCCCCTATACCCTCATGTATGAATGAGGCCCCCAAGACAGTAGCTGTTCCCCTCTGACTGGCAGAGAACAAACCACACTTTTTAGGCAGATAAGCATCACATGTGATTTGGGGCTGCTCAGTACTTATTGATGAACCAACTGTATTGTAAACTAGAGATGACAGGCAGAGAGGAAAGTATCAACAAAGATGTACAACAATCTCATTCCCAAAGTGGAAAACACTCCAGATTGTGGCTGCTTCTAGATATGCTGTCCATGACAGTCATCTACAGGACGTGGTATGTGGCTTGAGCCCTATGCCCACCTTAAACATATCTGACATAGTTTTGAGAATCTTGGCACAGCTGATGTTGTGTAAATACAGAGTGAATGTCATGTAGCCATGAATAAACAGGGGGCACTGTCGTGTTGTGCACTGAAAGTAAGAATGACCTGCTTGTTGTGCATTCATTTTAATTTACTAGGTTTGGAAGATGCATGTGGGTTCTTAACCAGGTATGTGAAATAATCATTGAACCTTGCTAGCCATAACCTTAGCCTCAAGGAAGGCAAATCAATAAAAAAAATATACATTATACATATTTAAGAGCACTTTAAAAGTCACTGCCACTGCACTCTCCCTCCTTAAACACCCCCTACTTCTCATACCTTAATCTACTTTCTGCCCTTAACTCACTCTTCTCACTAGCTCTCTCTAATCTTCCTTGACGACTCTTTCTACTGTCTTCTAAAACCTATTAAGTTAATCACCTCAGAGAAACATTCTGTTGTAATTGTCTTGCCTTCATGCAACTACATCATGATAAAACTGGATTTTTGTAACCACTTACCCCAAAAACTATATTCATCTTAATGACATATTATTTCTTTTTATACATCTTGAAACAGCTTTGCTATACTCCTGATTATTGACACTGTATAACATTGTATTGCAACATAATGCCTTGTAATAATCCTGTAACATTGCTGTTTAATGCTAATTTATAATGAAAATTATATAATATGTTGGAGCTTTCCCCCCGGGCCTCTACTGAAAAATGGATCTTCAGCTCAGTCGGACAAAGCCGGACAACAAATATAAAATAAATAAATAAATAAATAAATAATAAAAATGATATGGATCAGGTAACAAGTTAGCCATTATCTTTAAATTAATGTATTTTTTGTGATGGATGAGACATGACTGGCACACTCAGCCATCATGGAGAGACCATGCAAACTCTGCACACTGTGTGGACTCCTTGGTGTTGTAATTCTATTTAAAATATTTTATTAATGAAATAGAAGAACTGTAGAAGGGTTCTATGCAGCCAGAAAATACGGGCAAATTGCAAGATTCTGTAAACTTTGGATTTTAATGGCTTTATTTCATGTGGGTGAAATGCAATTATATGTGCACATATGACATTTTTATTTGGGTTATTTTCTTTTAAAATAGCAAGTCCAGACTAAAGTTTTTTTAAGTGGCATAATACTACCATGATCTCATTACAGAATGTTTATTATTGCGGGTACAATGGATTTTTCTAGGAGTGAGAAGGAGTTGTGTGGGTATTCCTATGGATGTTTTCAGATTGCATTTACAGTGGTAATGAGCCATTGTGATAGCCATTGATTCTGCTGTGGATTTGCTGCCTCTGTGGAAAAATGTAGCCCCTCCCTTAAGCACAGTTTTCTATATTACAGCTTTGAATAACACCCTCACGTAGGTATCCCCCTTTTTACACTATCTCTATATTTTGCATTCATGCAAACTTTAACTGATGTTGGTAGTGAACCAGGTACACTGCAAAATTTAAATCACACATTCTACAAGTAGAGAGAGAATGATGTTAAACACAGACCTGGGTCATACCAAACTTCTAATAACTGGCAACGGCTCCAAACTTAAGTTTCTGTTCGTATCGAAAGTCTGCCACGGGATCATAACACTCTATAAAATCTGTGGTGACGTAAGAATTACCTGAAGATTAATAGGGCAGAATTATGAGTTTTTTTCTCTGCACTCTGATTATAATTAGATATCTACCTATCTTTTTCACACTTGCGGTTTGAAAGAATGTGACAAATATGAGTCACCCTAGGGCAATGAGTTCTGTGATTTATTTATAAAAAAGCACCTAATCTTAAGCTTTCACAAAACAAGCTTTTTAGTCAGCCTAACAATTATCTCCAAAGTTCCTATAATTAAAGGGGTTATGCAAATGAATGGCAATAGTTTAGGGTGTGTTTGTTGGAAAACAGTCCTGATAATTATATTATAACAGACTTAATGATTCTGTACTTCTGCTCCATGTTCTGTGATGTTGTAAGGAAGGCAGGCGTTCCATCACTGTCCCTTAATTGCTGTCATTTGTTTCTGTTCATCACTGAATTAAAGGATCTTTGCATTAGCTCTTTGACTGCGGTAGTGTACAAGAAGACACACTGCATTTGGTGTACATTTCTGTTTAACCAGACATCCCACACTCTTTAATAAACATACAGGAAGTCTGCTTACAGACACTGTCTCTTCAATAACAGAAGCACATTAAGGGTGAAGGAAATGCCAAGAAACAACAGGTAAACTTAATGTGTAATGTTACTATTGAAGTCAGATCATGTATGAGGACTGGAATAGTCCAGCAACAATAATTAAAGTAAAAAACATCCTCTAGATAAATACAAGAGAGGTTTGCTTCACTAATTTTTAATTTAAATTAAGTCAGTACTTGTCCAGTGCTGATCTATGGCATTTTTTTCACTGTTCTGGTATACTACTGTGAAAATGTCAAAGTAACTAGTAGGAAAAATGATTTATGAAATATTAAAAAACTATACACTGCACCTTTGCTGAATGACATAAAGATACCCAAGGATAATTTCACAACAGTTATTGCTCTCCATAGCTTTCTGTACTTAACAGTATTCCAGATGTTTTACAATTCACTTAGATTCTGCATAGTTACTATAGCTGTTTTGCCCAGGATTAAACTAGCTAACATCACTAGTCTTCACCTGACAAAATATACACTTAAGTATATTACAGTTTTCACAGCATATGTTCATTCTGCTGACCTTAACTGCCTTCTCCACTTGTGTGTAGATATGAAAACTTGTTCACTTAATGTTTTAATAATGTTTCATAATTGCATTAAATGTATTCTGTGTTTTCTGTACTTTGTTCATCTGGACTGAAATTGATATAGGCGACTGAGACAGCTGTTCTACTCCAGTAAAAATTCAAATAAAATAATAATAATGTATGATACATAACGGAGAGCACTGAGGCATGCAGTATTAGAAGTAATAAGCTGCAGACATTTCATCAGGCACTTTTTGGTCAGTGTCTGAGTCAGGGAATTTTCAATATGCAGTTATTGATAACCAAGCTTTGCATATGAAGAGCTGTCCTGCAAACAAAGTTAAACGCTTACATCAGTACTAACTGTGACTTAAATAGCGGTCTGAATGCCAAACAGTGAACTTGGTTGGTGAAGCCTGAAAAGATGATAAAAGATCTTTTTTGAGAAGTAAATGAGGGGTATCTCACTACAGAAACTTATCCTGGTAGATGCAAAGCACAAGCTATGGACAAATGCACCTAGAGATGTATGCGAGTGTGGTCAGCTGCCCATAGGGATTTAGCTGTACAAGCAAATGTGACACCTTACATGATGCATTGTATGTCTGACAGGTTAGAGCAAAGGCTCAAAACTATGCTATGCTGTACCTAGATGTGTATCATTCCTGGATATGATTTCTATCTGCTTGCCTACTGTGTGACAGGGCAAATCACTTGCCCAGACAATGCTTTCAGGTCACTCCTGAAAACAGACTCCGTGTCCTGGGGTCTAACCTAGTTACCAATTATTTTCTTTTTGAAAGCATTCTGGTATGGTACTGCATAATTAAGAAAGCCCTTCCTGTATGTGACAGATAGGTGTTTAGGGTTATTATGCTTGGCTGCAGGATAGTACTCACAGCCATGTAACTGGATTCAGATCAGCAGGATCTACTACACTTACCAAGCTGTCACAAACATCAGAATGTATTGTGTGTGCCATCTTATAACAGTATACCCCCTTCCAAGAAGGGGTGGTTCCTGGGTGAATACTATGTTACAGGCATTGTAAGCAATGTGTGTGTGTGTGTGTGTGTGTGTGTGTGTGTGTGTGTGTGTGTGTGTGTGCGTGTGCGTGTGCATGTGCGTGTGTGTGTGTGTGTGTGTGTGTGTGTGTGTGTGTGTGTGTGTGTGTGTGTGTGTGGGTGTGTGTGCACATGTGCGCACGTATGCACCCGCAAGCAAATTACTACAGAAGTAATGTTTTGACAGGAAACTACCATTAAAAGTTAAGGTGAACTTATGAACAAAGTCTGCAACACATGCAAATGTAACTTTCTAAAACAGAGTATTTGTTATATATTGTAACACATTGCTATCTGGAGAATGTGCATGTCTTTAAATGTGTACTTATGTATTCTGCAATATAGAATGTGAGAATATAGTAAGAGAAATTATCCAAGTGACAAAGGTTTAATTAACTGTCAAGGTGGCATATAAGGAAGTTTCCCTGAAAGCAGGAAGCAGTAAGTTAGTTCCTCGTGCAGATGACCACCTATAGGAAACCTCTGGAACATGGTATGATACTCATGTTGGGCCTAACTTATGGAAGGACTTGTTTACAGAGCTGGAAGAGGCCTACAACCTTAAACTTTTTTTTTTGCTAGCTATCTGTATACTGGTATGGCTTCATGGACTGTGAACTTTGACTGGGCATAATGTAAGGTACTGTATGGACTCTGCAAATCCATGTGGTGATATGGTTTTGACTTTCTTTAATGTGTGAAAACAAACCTTCACTTTATATAGCCCTGGAGTGAATCTTTGTGTTTACACTGGTGGAAAATGAGAACACGTGGCAAAAAAATTTCCAGTGTTTAGATCCTTGCAGTACATCTGCTTAAGTGCAAAGCATATTTTTGTTGCAAATTTCCTAATGTACTGTGACTATTGTGCACCTTGCATTGTTAACTCTACTACTGCCATGGAGGATTTCCTGGAAAAATCATGGAATTAGAAGTGGAGACTGAACAAACTAGATATTCTGGAAAAAAATGGAAATGCTATCTACCAGGAGTGTGCCACCTTTGAAGAAATTAATCAGGAAGGATGACCTGGAATTTTTTACTGTCACAGAGCTGTGCATATTGGGAAAGATCTGGACATCCCAGTAGCACACCTCGCAACTATACAGATTTTCACAGAATGTCCAGATTTTTTAGATTATATTTGGGTCTGTTTCTCATAAAATTGTATTTAAATAATTGAGGACTGACATCGGAAAATAATGGCACAAACTTGAGTTTCAGACTTCATATCCTTCAGAAAATTCATGCTAATGCATAACCTGTTATTCTATCAACTTTCTAAGTTTGTAAGAGATATATTTAAAAAGTGTCCCTATTTTTAGGCCTTTGTCCTCACATTATTTGTGCTTTTGTCCAGATTTCTTGCTCTAACAGGTTGAGAGGTATGCCCAGGAGACAGCAGAGACATTGAGACTGTACCTGGAAGAAACTTATTGCATGTACTATAATAAATGTAATGAGGAACTTTTGTTGGAAGGTTTTGGTATAACCCCTAAGGTGCAATCAGTATTTTATAACTCTACTTTTAAGGTAGATAGACCAGTAAGTACAAAGATGCATGATGTAAAGCATATTTTAAAGGCCTGGACTGAACATTATTCCAACAGCAAAGGAAAATGTTAGACATTTTAGCAGCATACAGGTTTAAAAGAGCTTTACTAAGTAAAATAAGAAAATAGATGCCACAAAATGATCCCAAAAACTCTAAACTGAAAACTTTAGTAGAAAACTTGTTAATGACACAATGCTTAAAATAAATTGCCTTCATCTAAGGCTAACACTGGAGTGAAAAGGATACCTTCTGTGGAAAAAAAAATCCAGTTGGGCTAATTTGTTATGAGGGGAGGGGGACATTGCTAAGTTCAGTGCTACTAACACTGAAGTAAGGGATTCTGCTAGAAATGGGAAAAGAAGCAAGATAATGCCAACCTTGTGTCACTGTAAATTAGTAAAATATACAGAAAGATGGAGGCTGAAACATGCCAGATCCTGGAACCACAATTTCCACATGTTAAATCTCCTGGTATGGAAGCATAAGATAGTAACAATCAGAAAGGTGAGGTAATATATTCATAATAGCATAGATCATACCTTGCACATGTAGAAATTCAAACAGTTCTTAGGAAACTGTTACATCCCCTGGCTTTATCTCCTGAATTGCCTCATGATGTAGTATTAAGAAAACGATTACTTCATCTTAAAGAACTTTGTTAAATATGGGAGGAGAGAGAGTCCACAGATACAGTGTGATAGTCTTATATGCAGCTGCGGGATAAACCCAGTCAGAGTAAGAAATGGTAAGGGAGAAAGGCAGTGACACCTGTAGAGAGATTCAGAATCAAAACCAGGAACAAGGTATTTGGCATATAACTACAGAAAGAGCAAAGGTTTGTTGTGGTTACAGTAAAAATACTCGGAATTATGCCCCAATGACAAACAGAAAACTAAACTGTAATTCATGTTAGCATTCGAATTACAGATGAAATGAGATGATACCCTGAACTAAAAATCCAGTTAAAAGTCAAAAGTATGCACAAATACAAGATGTCTTAGCACAAAAACAAAGGATACAAATAGAAAAAGAAAGGCACTTGAATGAGGACCTTCAGAATTAAGTGAGCACAGAAAGCTGAGATAAGCACAGACCGCAGTATAAAACAGAAAGTTCAATACAAGACCAATTCAAAGCAGCAGGAATGTGCGAATCACGAAACAAGTATCAATACAAGGAGGGGAAATGAAACGGAGAGGACTTCTTCTATAGACTTAAAACAGTTTGCACCTTTTTTATTTATGTCAAAACTTTATCAGACACTAATAAATGAAGCCAGATCACAGTTAAGTGTTAGGAAATCACCTGTAGATAAAGTTAAGGGAAGGTTATTGAGCTGCTTGTACTGACCATACATAATGAAAGAGGTACAAAACTTCTATGCTTGTCCAAAATGTCAGAAAACTGCATCTGACTCATGACATAAAAATCCCTTGAGCCGAATGTCCTAATAGCGCATATTGCTATGTATAATTTAGAGTCAATAATAAAACCTAGGCATGGACAGCAGTAGATACTTGTCATAATGGATTACTTTACTGTTATACACTGATGCTATTAAACAATCTCTTCCCAAGCCTCTTAAAACTCCTAAGTCAAAACATTAGCCAAAGCCTCCAAATTTACCACCTGCACATAACCCTTCATCAACAGATCAAAACGAACACACGGCACACTCTAACATGACTACAGAAAGAGGTAACTTATCTGGCAAACAGAAACCCTTATGACAGTAAGGCAACACAATACAAGTGGCACTATCCTGTTCATAAATGACCACATTGTCAAGCAAACAGATGCACCACTTACCAGGCTGAGAAAATATTAGGTGGTGATTAACTGCTTCTCTGGTGCCAGGACCTGCAGTGACAAAGGCCCTGACGTCTCTCCACCCTAGATACACTCATGACCTGTTCATTATGCATATGAGAGTGAACGACTTGAGACACACTCTCTTAGATCATGTAAACAAGGACTGATTGGAACTCTGTGAATATGGAAGATACCAAATAAGGTGCAGCATCAACCAAAAACACTTGAAAATAGTACAAATAAATGCCATGGAGGGTCCACAAATATTTTAAAAATAGTTTAATATTATACCATAAAACACTGAGCACTTTTGTCTCCCAAAAGGGACTTCATCAGAATAAATACAAACCAACACCAAGGCATTATATAATATTTAAAAATAATTTTCATTGACTGCTGTAGTTAATGAATCAATTGAACCCGTCCTTTTCATATTTTTTGTCTTAAGGAACCCAGGTATATAAGACAGTTAGGGCATGGACAACTTCAGTCTTGTTGCAAACAATGGACACATAATTTGTGTATGCATATGTACCAAACAACATTATAATTGCAAGCAATGGTTAAATAACCTATAATTTAGTAGCTTTTGTACTTAACACAAGAGCAGTAGAGACAGTCACTTAAACCAGGAGGCAATACTGCACCAAATCTAAGCTGCTACTTCATTTCCCTCACTTTTAAAAAGTTTTTCTAATCCCCCCTTGGGTCCAATCGACTTTTTTCCAGGATACCAAAGCAAAGTGTCTTAAATACTTGACATATTATGGAATGTTTGAATAGAGCACTATTTACATTTTTGCTAGCATGTCGTATATGTTCTCATATATACATGTCTTTAAGGTACGCTCAGTGTCGCTAACATAAAATGTTAGACATTCAATGCATTAAGCAAGATATACCACTCTTGAGGTGGCACAATCACCATCCTGAAATGTTAAAACATTATTCTGCTATTCATAGTATTACCTAATGTTAAGGTCTGGTTCCTAGTGATGTAAGTATACTGTTTACAGCACCCATATTTCATAATTCCGTTAATTGCCTTTGGAATTGTACCATATTTGTTCTCCATTAATCTTTTTTGAAATTAGGTGCTGTTTTAGTAGTAAAAGTGGGTTCATTTCCTACCAACTGATATATTTCAGAGTTAGTTTTAAAAATGTACCAATTTCTTCTAATGATGTCATTCATGTCCCTGGAGAACTGGTTATGTTCTACTACTAAGTCCCTTTCATACTTATGTTCCATATTGTTGGCAGACACAGTGAGTCCAGTGCCTAGAAGTGGTTTATATCTGTTCCTCCACTCATTGTACACTTCTAAATACAAGGTATCTAGAATATGACCAGGGGATCCCCTTGTTGAAAACACTTCCCTTAACTTTGCTAACTTGAGCCACACATCATCCCTCAGAGAGGTCATACGTACCACCCTAATGGCTTGTCCCTTCACTAGTCTCTTTTTTGCCAAATAGGGTTGCTGCTGGTAAAATGTAGATATGAGATGAAAAAAGTTTCTTTCCTCAAAATATTGGTCTTAAAACCATTAGATGTGTGGAAAATGAGGGTGTCCAAATAACTTATCTTTTCTCTGCTCCAAGAGTATGTAAATTTCAAAAACTCGTAGTGTTGTTCAAGTTTTCTACAAAGTTATGTCATGTACCTCACCTTCCCATAAAATAAATATGTTGTCCCAAAAACGTACATATAAATGTATGTTTTTGGCAAAGGAACTTTGAAATACAAATTGATCTTCCCAACCTAGCAATACTAAATTTGCAAAAGCAGGGGCACACAATACTCCCACTGCCACTCCTCTTGTTTGCCGTTAAGTCCCCCTCAAAATTACTGTCTAAAATACCTGGGTTTATTAACAGAAAAAATATGAAAAGAACAAATTCAATTGATTCATTTTACATCCAATGAAAATTGTTTTTAGATACTATATAATGCCTTGGTGTAGGTTTGTAATTATTCTGGAGTCTCTTTTGGAAGACAGAAGTGTTCAATGTTTTATGGTATAATATTAAATTGTTTTTAAACCATTTGTGGACCCTGTGTTGCATGTATTTTAGCTCTGTGAATATACATCAGAATCTGGTGTGAAATTAGCCTCAAGCATTTGTCCGTCTTTACCAGGAATAATAATTCAAAAGTAATTGACATAGCCATTAGTGTCATTCAAGGGGGCCCAATGCATATCAGTGTGGTAGTTGATTAACAACTCTAACTGCTTTGCTAGAGATGTTCTTGAACGTCTATCTTCATGTATTCTGTATATTGGTCAGAACTTTTTTGGGGGAGGGCAAGGTCTGTCTCTTCAAGTTACCTACATAGCTAGACAAAACCAGACTGTATAGTTACTGAAACATGGTTCAGAGTAGTGATAACACCTCCACAGTGCAGGGTTTCAAAGTCCACCAAGCTTTCAGGCCCAGCACCATAAATGATGGAGGATGTGTCTCTCTTCCTAATCAGTAAATTCAGCTTCAGGGCCTTCTCAAACTGCTCTATTCTTACAGTAAATAAAAGCTCTGTACAAAATCATAACAAACTACCAAATCTCCTTCATGTCAGCTGCAGCTCATGATGTAAATGTAAATAACTGTCATCCTTCCTTGTCATACTTAATGCTATTGCATTGGGTGATTCCAGCAACCCATTCATTAATTGGGGAATCTACACTACCACTAATATGTATGCACAAAGGTTTCTGGACTTCATTAATGTTAGCTTCTTGGATGAAGTAATTCTAGTTTCAAGTTGAGGTAATAAACTATTGTATCTGGTTCTTACCAAGATAGCCCTCTGATGCTTAACACCTTCAGTTTTCACATCAGTAGTCCGATCTGACCACCCTTCAATAACATTCAGTATTAGGGTAAAACAGTTGTACCCCAAAACCTTTCTGTCATTAGAGACTACGCTAAGACAAACCTACTGCAGCTAATGGATGATCTAATGAAATGTCAACTACCTCCTTATCTCAGTGGTCCCATTGCACATGCTTCACAATAGCAAATCATTCTATGCTCACCTCAGAGTATGCACTGGTCCCCATAAGACACACATACAATGCCATGTTCAGGCATAAACCCAAATGGTGGAACCTGTATAAACAAACTAAACAATAAGTGGAACTAACTATTAGCCAATATCTGTAAATGTAATACCCAGTTATCCAGATGAGAACTCAAAGATCAGTAAAGATATTAAAAGCAAAATCAAACTTCCAAATGGAAGTATGAAATGAAAAGTGTCACACATGCTAAGGACTACCCCCCCCCCCCTTCAGCTGCATCAGAAGCCTTACAACTAATGTTCAGCACTGTGCAGAGTTAATACACAACAACAATGACAATGACTACAACTTCAACTACCTCTTCAAATGAGGACAAATGTATCTCAAACTTTACTCACTCCTCCACTTTTTCACAACAAATTAGCATAGCCAAGTCACGCACTGTGATTTATGAAGTCCAAGTGCTCTCTCCAAAACCAAAATCATTAGCTCCATGGGTCCTGCTAAGGTGCTAGGCTGCCTCATTATAAATACCAGACTACTTATCCTATTTAATCTCAGCATCTCCACTGGATTTGTACCAGAATTATGGATAACCACTATAGATATCTCACTCTACAAGGGGGGGGGTACTACTGACACTGGGTGCTATACACTTATAAGCCTCACCCAGCCTTATCTTTAACACAATGGACTGCATTGGCTCTCTTCAAATGCAATCTGGATGATTGGATGGGTAACTGCAAATTCACCTTGGAGTTCCACCTGTGTCTCTCTTGGACAGGGGCAATAGGTGCTGATCATGGAAATAAGGGTAAACGTTGACTAGGCTTGCAATAGGGTTATTAGCCTAGTAACCTCCTATGATCCTATGATCCTATGCAGCATTATGGAACTTATTAACAAGGACATCAGCAGTCCAGATTATTGGACCCAAATCAGTTTGGGTTTGTTAAAGGCAGCTCTTGTCTCCTGAACTTGGTAGACTTATTTGAACAGGTCACTGCATTAGATATGAGCAAATCAGTTCACATTACCTACCTGGAATTTACAAATGTCTTTAATATCATTCCACATTCTGGCATTATGAATAAGCTAATAAAACTAACTATAAACCTCTATTACTCACTGGATAGCAAACTGGCTTACCTGACATAGCCTAATCTATTAATGTTGCTGACACACTATTCAAAGACTAGTAACCAGTGGTATTCCCTAAAGATCAGCCATTGGACTTCTTTTGTTTGGTATTTATTTCTCTGATATCAAGACCAACACCAAGAGCCTGTCCCTCATGAAGTTTTGTATGACTGCAAATTTAGAATAGTGATAAACATGTAATCTGTCTTCCAGATTCTTGTGGAGGGCCTAACACACACCGACAAATGGTGTTTGGACCATGGCATTAAACTAAATGTAAAGAGATGTAACACTATGTCCTTTGGCAAACATGGGCATCCACTCATATACAACATAGATGACACCCCCATGAATAATGAACTATCCATTGAATACCATGTATCCACTGTCATTCAAAACTCCTTTTTTCTGGCAAGACTGATTATGAGAGATATATCTTCAAAGTTCATGTAAGTTAATGTGAAAAGGCAATTTTAAGTGAAATCGGCATTTTGCCATTTTAGTCTATGGCATGCAGAATCAAACCAATAGCAGGGAACAGTGGTTGCTAAGGTGAAAGGCTCTGGTTTAGTGCAATAACCAGGGACTAAGGCCATGGAGTATGCTAATTAGGGAAATTTACTGAATCACAAAAAGGAGACAAGTGCCAAACTGCACCTAACCATGTGGGAGCTATAAGGCAGTCATGTAAGCAGGAGAAGCAGCTGACATGAAAAGGGAGTGTGTCATGCTTGGTGTAACCACATTGGAGATCCACAGCTCCTATCTGAGCTTAGCTAAGCACAGCTAAGCAAGGGTGTGTGTCTGAGGCTGCATTGACTTATTCCATGAAATGAAGAGTGTGTTCATGTCTAGGGGAGGGTCATTTCTCACTGTTTACCTTAGCTAAACAGGTTTGCACAGGGCACGTTGGGTCTAAAAAACAAATAAAAAAAATGGAAATTGGTTACATTTGGGCACCAGGTTTGTGCAGCATGCCTCGGGGCTTCAAAGGGGCAGAAATGGGAAGGGAAAAAAGAAAAAAAAAGGCAAATAGCAGAATAAAAGCAATCAAGTACAAATAAAATAGCAAGCAGGTGGAATGTACCATAGCCAGCCAATCATACAGGCAGCATCTCCAGTACAACAGTATAAACTGTGCAAACACCTTTCAGTCTGGTTTTCCCACAAACCTTGTACCACTGGTGTACACATGCTGGGGAATTTTAACCAAAAAAATGTTAAGGGCTGCTGTTGCACTGATCTATCAGTATGTGCTGGAGGCTGAGGGAGCTGAGGAGGATAATGCTGACAACCGCCCCAGACTGAGGAGAAGGAGAAGAGTAACCTACCAGGGGCTACATGATCTGGAGATAGTAGAGCGCTACAGGATGGACAGAGACATACTTCAGCAAATCATCGAGCTCTGCCAGCCTCAACTCAGACCTAGAACCAACAGAGGGGAACCCACCCCAGTGGATACCAAGGTATGTGTAGCCTTAAGAATACTAGCTACAGGTACTTTCCAAAGACCTACTGGGGACATGATGGGGGTCTCACAGGCATCTGCATCCAGGGTACTCCACCAGTTCCTGGATGCCATGCTACCACATGCCAGTGAGAACACTTACTTCCCTAACACCCGTGAGGAGACGACCAGCAATATGCGTCTCTTCCACCATGTAGCAGAGTACCCGGAGGTACTGGGTGCGATAGAATGCATGCACATCAACATGTAAGTACCACCCGGTGAACAGGGTAGGGTCTACATAAACTGCAAGGACTTCCCCTCCATCAACTGCCAGGTTGTGTGCAATACTCAGGGCATTATAATGAATGTGTGTGCTGGCAGCCCTGGAAGCTATCACGACTCCCACATCTGGCATTCATTACAGCTGTACCAGGCATTTGCCAGTGGGGACATCCTGTATGGCCATCTGTTGGGGGATGCTGGCTATGCACTGGAGCCATGGATGATGATACCCATCAGAAATGCACAAACATCCAACCAAGAATGCCATAATGAGGCACAAACACAAACCAGGATCATTATAGAGCATGTGTTTGGGATGCTCAAGTCACGGTTCCGCTACCTTGACATACCTGGTGAAGCCTTTCAGTACTCTCCAGCCACATGTGCACACATGTTCATAGTATGTGCAGTGCTACACAATATGATCCTGTGGAAGCAGCTGCAGCAGGAACATACAGGGAAAGGCCACTCAGCCCTCCACTATTTCCAAGGTCCCCACAGGTACAAAGTGACTCGGAGGAGGAAGCCCTGAGCCTGCTCCTGTAGGCAGACCGAGGTGTGCCCAGTATACCCAGGCCTTAGCAAAGAGGCAGCGCATAGCACACACACTGACACTGTAGGGACACAAGAACTGATACCTCTCTCCAACTCACACACACAGTAAAATGGATGCCACACACATCACACTCTTTGTAGCTTACCCTGCATAGGGAGTGTACTGCCTGCATCTGACCGAGTCAGCCCTCACCCACCATCCCCACAACTGCTGCAGGCACAAGGTATTTCAGTCTTCTAAACAATAAATGAATGGAGTAGTATGTTCCGTTAGCATATCTATGGTATTGCTGCATGCATGCAAGGGAATGGGGTGGCCTACTGGGGTAGCAGCAGACAACTGACAGCTATGTGGGACACTAGTAAATGTCTGCCCAATACTGGCTTCCCCACACTATGCAGTATTATCCAAGGTGATAAATCCCACTGCAGTATATGCGGGTGGCCAACTAAGGGGGGGGTCATAGGTCACATGCATGGATGTCAATGTGGGGATACCATACTCACCCCTCAGACTCACCCAGCAAGTCAGCCATAGAAAACCATAAATCAATGTCTGGCAAAGGCTCACAAATGGCGTCAGTGATGGCATACCCCCTACAGACTTACACAGTGATATCACAGCAGGCCTTGCAGCAAGGCTCTGAAGGGTAAGAAGTCTGAAACTCAATTGTATGCCATTACAATCTAACCTGTGGTCTGTAGTGATATGCCTCTCTTTTCAAAGACAGGGCACAGTGCTATACTAAATGGAACTAAAATGTAAAGCCAATATCAGCACAGTATGTGCAAATGTGTACCATTGACAGATTTGACCCCCTCACCCATATTCCCATAGAAATGCAGTAACATGTAGGTTTGTAGGGTAATAGCAGCACAGCACACATTGCCAGAGCTGTCCCAATCAACAGGTTAACTTGTTGCATGTCCACAATATGGAGGAGTCAATTATCTATGTTTATGCATGGGAAATACTGTCAGGATGTGGCCAGCACGTACTTCCGGTTGTTGTGTCTTAGTTGCCTAGGTACAGTACTGTGGTAGACAGGGCCATGTTCAAAGAATCAGAGTGTCAGCTATTTTGCATGTCAGCTAACTCTACGGTGGGAGTTGTACACACTGTCCAGATGTCAATATCCACTACTGCCAGTAAGCTGGACAGGTCTTGGACAGGGGGCCACACACATATGAACAGTACATAGGTTAGAGTAACCTACACAGTGCCTACCATACCTCCCAACTTTACAGACATTTTGCTGAATGTACAGAGGTTTGTAGCATCTTTGTGGTGTCTTTATCATGAAATAGTGGTTGTGTAGCAAATCATTGGCAAACCACAAAAGTCTAAAGTTAAAATATAATGACGGATTGTAGTGTCTCAGACTTCATACCCTATAGAAAATGCATGCTAATGCAAAATCTGTTATTGTATCACCCTTCTAGGTTTTTAAGACCAATAGTTAAAATGGTCTCTATATTTAGGCCTTTGTCACCTAATTACTTATGGCTTTTTCCAGATGTCTGGCTCTCATACGTAGACAGGTATGGTACCTATTAGCACAGCAGGTACCTGAAGGTCAGTGTACAGGCAGGTAATAAAAGGCTGCCACCTTATTGTGTCAGCACTGACAACATGTCACTGGCCAACAGCCATACCTCTGGAATAGCAGGTTGTCAGAAGGAGCACAAGTATGCCTTGTATATCTGTTCTGCTTATCCTAACACTGCATTTGCCTACAAAGTATTTGCAAAACAAGAAAAGGTCATGTGAAAACATCAATGGCAGACAGAGGAGAAACAGATGTCACACCCATAACAGAAAGCAAGCAAGTAACAAACTGGTTCCCCAACTGTCTATGTATGGCAGTACAGTATCAACAGCCTGTCTCCATGTGTGAGCCTTCGTCTGACTGTCATATGTGGTCCTGTCCAGATGTCAGAGTCAGTGATGGTTTGACAGCTAGGCCACCATGTAGCTGCATGATAACATAGTATCACAGACTGTCTGAGGACCCTAGCAGATGTAGTGGTGCAATGATGGACAACCTGCCAAACAGGTATGCTCAGAGTTGTGTAGTCCATAACCTTGTGTGTGATGTTATGGCATTTACCCCACTCACATCAGAATTGCAAATACATAAAAGCAGCCACTGTGGACAAAACCTCTGACCAGACTACAGAAGGATAAAGAGACACAGTGAAGGGGGGCACTGGCCAGACAAATGGAGAATGTGCACACCAGAGCACATTTTGCAGTAACATAGGTGCCCTGCAGTGTATGGAGTCAGTAAGCATCACCTGCAAATACACAACACACACCCACATAAGTGGAGGTCCACAACAAATCAAACCCCAAATAAAAGACACTTCAGAGTCAAAAACACATGAGAACTTCCCAGACCTACACACCACAGACCACTCATACTCCACACACCAGGGTCCTGCAAACACTAAGGCCTTACCATACACACATGTTACTCATAGAAGACTCCACTGTGAGACACACATATGTGCCACATATTGAGGTAGGATAAGGAGAAAGTCACGATTACTTGTTTGACAGCTGCCATATCACACATGCACTCAAGTCACCCCACAGCAGGTACAGGTATCACACTAGCCTTGTCCATGGTGGTGTGAATGATGTCAGAAGTATCTCACGCACTATAGAAAGACAGACATGAAGCAGAGTGTTGAATATGTGTCCCATGCAGGTATGTCCCTAGCCATAAGGAGCATTCTGCTGTCACCAAGAGTGATAGATCAATATGAACAGAAAGTGATTGTCAGTAACACCTGACTCATTTAACATTGTTACCCCAGGGGGATCCACTGCCTGGCAGCCTGAGAACATATGAGTTACAGAATGCACTGCCTTGCTATAGATGGCCTGCAGCAGTCTCACATGGCCTACAGGCCTCTGGCAAAAGAACATGCCTCACCCATAGTGCTGTTGTAGGGAATGTCATGGGGTCCATACTACCAGTATAACATAGTCAACAAAATGCAAATGAAAAGCCAATCCACTAAATGATAGTAGCATACCTCTCAACCTCATAGAGCAAGTAATCTGGACAAAGCCATACATAATGGTGGGATAAAGGCCCAACTATAGGGATAATTTTGAAATAATGCTCTCATAATCTTAGAAAGGTAATAGAATACCAGAGGGGGTGTGTAGTAGCATGGATGTCATGAAGCATGTGAAGTCTTAAACTCTAATGTTTGGTCATTATTCCCTGCTGCAACCTTGAGTGATTTGCAACAAACTTGCTAGAAAACCACAATATGAATGGAAACTGACTAGATATATGAGGCATGAATTTGGGTAATCTGTGAGAATCTGTACAGTTGAGAGATATGGCCACACCAGGATATGACCTTTCAGGTAAGAAGTATACCACACAACCAGATCCCCAGCCAGTATATCACCAAGGTGCTGGACCTTTTACACAGTGTCATCAGTCAATCAGCTGTAGCCACACCTCCCAACTGACCGGACTGTGCAAGAAGGTCTATTCTTTACCACATAATATTGGCCTGTGCATCATCCATGACATATTTCTCTGATAAATAACTGTGATGATCTGATGATATCTGTCAGTAGGTAATGACACAATACAGTACAGTGTCAAACATTACATAAGTCAAGAAAATGTCTGCTAAAACAAACCTTGTAACTCAAGCAATGCATACATTAAAAAGAGCTATAGTTATAGTATTCTCCTGTGCTTGGGCCATTGTTTCCCCATATTGGGAGCTTATCTCCAGATATCTTGCACAAACAGGTTGCAAGGTATGGCTGTAGCACACAACACCCCGTACTGGAGTTATATCTATTCCTGGAATGGATTCCTACACTTACTATAGAAGGCCATACTGGGCATGCTCCTACACTTAGAGAAATAAAGCCCATGTCTGAAACTACAACGGACTATATATATATATCTGCATTGTGCAGATGTCTTTGCATACACACAGCTATGTACACCTGTCTCCACACATACACCCATCAGATAGGATTACCCACAGCCAGCTGCAGGTGGCCCATATGTGGGATAACGGCATCTGTTGCATGTGATACACACACATATATATGGGCAACATATTACAATATGTCAAGCATACACACACATAGACATTAGACATGGGGAAGAGAGAGACAGACAGTGACAGAGTGAGACACACAGGGAGACACACATACAGAGGGAGACATACACATAGATACCCTGAATGGCAGAGAGTGATGTCCTGCTGCAGACAGTTTCATACCAGTTGTAACTACTGGCACATGCCAGCATGAAGCTGAGAATCATTGTCTGATAGTACTGAGGTGGGGGTTGTAATATCACATTACCTACCTGTGTGCGTGTGTGTGTGTGTGTGTGTGTGTGTGTGTGTGTGTGTATGTAGGTCTATGTATTATGATGCCTTACACATCCAGTACACTTCTCATTGCCCTACTTTACAAGATCTGCTGATGACATTCACCTTAGAAGTACCTTTGGACTGGCTTCAGTCCTGTAAGCTCTATAGCGCATGTGATAATAGTGTAATACTGTAATACAAACAACTAGATAGATAGGGGTTGTAATCACATCCTGGCATATGTAAGTGTAGTTGTGTGAGGGATGTGTAGGAATAAGTGTTTTAGTCCTTTCCCACCCAGCACACTTCCCATTGTCATACTTTAGCAGTCCTGCTGATTTCAGTCACTTTAGAAGTACCTTTGGGCTGCCCTACACTCTGTGGAACATGTGATAACTGTATAACACTATAGTACAAACAACTAGTTAGGTAGGGGTTCTACTCTCAGTCCTGGTAAATGTAAAAGTGTGTGCATTTGTAGGTTAAAGATTTTGAGCTCGTTCACACCCAGTACACTTCCCATTGCCATACATTAGCCGGCCTGCTGATGTCAATCACCATAGATGTACCTTTAGGCAACAGTCCTCTAAGCTCTGTGGTGCATGCGATAATTGCGTAACACTATAGTACAAATGACTAGTTAGGTAGGGATTCTAATCTCAGTCCTGGCAAATATAAAAGTGTGTGTGTGTTTGTAGGTTAAATATTTTGAGCCCATTCACACCCAGTACACTTCCCATTGCCCTACTTTAGCAGTCCTGCTGATGTCAGTCCCTTTAGATGTACCTTTGGGCAGCCCTCAGCCCTTTAAGCTCTGTGGCGCATGCAATAACTGCTTAGCTGTATAGTACAAATACCTAGTTATGTAGGGTGTCGCATTTCAATCCTGACAAATGTAAAAGTGTTTATGTGTGTGTGTGTGTGTGTGTGTGTGTGTGTGTGTGTGTGTGTGTGTGTGTGTGTGTGTATGTGTGTGTGTGTGTGTGTGTGTGTGTTTGTAACTTAAAGATTTTGAGCCCATTCATACCTAGTACACTTGCCCTACTTTAGCAGTCCTGCTGATGTTAGTCACCTTTGATGTACCTTTGGGCAGCCTTCAGTCCTATAAGCTCTGTGGCACGTGTGATAACTGTGTAATACTATAGTACAAATAACTAGTTAGGCAGGGGTTCTAATCTCAGTCCTAGCAAATGTAAAAGTGTGTGTGTTTGTAGGTTAAAGATTTTGAGCCCATTCACACCCAGTATACTTCTCATTGCCATACTTTAGCAGTCCTGCTGATGTCAGTCACCTTAGATGTACCTTTGGGCAGCCCTCAGCCCTATAAGCTTTGTGGCATGTGTGATAACTGTGTAAGATTGTAGTACAAATAACTGGTTAAGTAGGGGTTCTAATCTTAGTCCTGACAAATGTGTGAGTGTATTTGTGTTTGTAAGTATGTATATCTGTTGGTTAAAGTATTTTGTGGCCTTTCTCACCACGTACATCTCCCATTGCCATACTTTACAAGGGCTGGTGATGCCCCCCACCTTAGATGTACCTTGGAACACCCTTCACCCTATAAGCTCCGTGGCACGTGTGATAAATGCATAACACTGTAGTAGCAATAGGTAGGGGTTATAATCTCAGCCCTGGCAAATGTGTGTGTTTGATTGGGAACAATATCCACTGGGGGTGGGTTTTGCAATTTTTTTGTTGTAGTCAACCCAATACACGTCCCAGTGTCCACTTTACAAGGCCCACTGTTGTCATCCACTCTAGAGGTAACCATAGACACACTGCAACCTTATAAGCTCTGTGCCACGTGAAATAACTATGTAACAGTATGGAATAAATAACAATATATGCAGGGCTTCTAATCTTTTGATACCATTCCCCAATCAGGAATCATGGACAAACACACTCCGCTAGGCATCAACTCTTATATCACTAGGTGGGTTGCAAAGAGGCTCACAGATAGAACCCACAGTGTGAAAGCAGCAGACTCCATGTCAGACTGATGAACAGTCATGAGTGGAGTACCACAGGGTCTGGTCCTGGGTCCCCTCTTGTTCGGTATCTATGCCTCTGAAGTGCAGGCCAACACAAAGGGACTCTGGCTGACAATGTTTGCAGATGACTGCAAGGTGGGTGCTATTATTACCTCCCCAAGTGATGTTGATATCCTGCAGAATGGCCTCACTGAGACCTATGACTGTTGTCAGAATCCTAGACTTAAGCTCAATGCCAGAACATGTGTCGCCTTCCCCTTTGGGAACAACGTGGTTCACATGAATCACCACAGCAATGGTAGTCCACTGAACACAGAAGTCATGATAAGAGAACTGGGAACACAAGTTGACAGCAACCTCTTTGTGAACCACCATAGTGCCATTGTGGTCAGAAAGTCCTTCTATGTGGCACATCTCATTACTAAGGGTGTTGCATTCAGGAAGAAGTCATTGTCTCCCTCTACTCTTCCCTCATTAGGCCAATCATCGAGTACAATGACCCATTTGGCATGTACCTCACTAGACACCTGCAACAACTGGAGAGTCTGCAAAAGTACCTCACAAAGAGGGTCCTAGGCAAACAACACTTGTCCTATATGGACAGACTCCAATAACTCCAACTATTCTGTGTCTCATATTGGCTACTTATAGGCGATCTCTGCTTGACTTACAAAGCCATATGTGACCCAGCTCTGTTAGGCATGCTACATCTAAAGAAACCCAATCTGTCCACACCACATTCCCCGAGTCCTCAACCCTATTTCCACAATCAACCAAACATGTTGAAGGGACAGGTTCATAACCCAAAGACTAGCCATGCTATGGAATAGACTTTATATACATGTCAAGCAGAGCACCTCACTGGCCCTCTGCAAGAGAAATATGGATGATTGGATGGGGAATAGAAATCTCACCCCTGGGATCACTCCAGTGGTGATACTCAACAGACACACTGGGGAATAACGTCAGGTGGCACGATGCCAGGGTAATCCTATAGGCTATGCTTGTAAAGGCCTCATGGCCATTTGCTTAGTACACACTTATGAACTGATGAACCTATGGATCTCTGTACTGGCAAACATGTGTGTGTGTGTGTGTGTGTGTGTGTGTGTGTGTGTGTGTGTGTGTGCATTAGTGTGTATAAAAGTGTTTGTGAGTGTGTAAGCATGTAGGTGAAAGTAGTTTGAGGCCCTTCTCACCCAGTACACCTCTCATTGCCATACTTTACAAGGGCATGTGATGTTATTCACTTTACAGGTACCTTGGAACAGTCATCACACTATTAGTTCCGTGCCACCTGCAATAACCACATAACACTGTATTACCACTAACTAGATGGGTAGGGGTTCCACACCCAACACTGGCAACTGTGATCCTGTGCATGCATGCGTGTGTGTGTATGTCTCTATGTGTGTGTGTCTGTGTTTGTGTGTGTGTGTGTGTGTGTGTGTGTGTGTGTGTGTGTGTGTGTGTGTGTGTGTGAGACTGTGTGGGGACAGTATTCTCTGTGTGTTTGGTTGACACAATATCCTCTGGGGTGTGGGTTTTACCAATCTGAGGTGTGCTCCACCCACTACACTTACCATTGTCCACTTTACAAGAGCTGCTGATATCAACCACCATAAACTTACCTGTATACACCCCTCAGCCGTATAAGCTCTGTGGCACATGCAATAACTGTTACACAGACCTGATAAATGTGTACATATACAGCTGTGCCTCGGCTATGACACGGTTGATGTTTTACCACTCTGCCATATGTCTTGTTAGCAATGTCTGCAGGGCCACATCCTGCTGACACACAGACACATAGAACACAAACAGAACACATCATGTGAGACTACCATTAGTCAACATTACTAACACCAAGAATGCATCATGGCTGAAAAGGTACACACACTCTGAAGTTTACCCATTAAAAATGCCAGCTGACAGCACCTTACACAGCATTACATATCTAACTAAAAATTATAAAAAATAAAAATAAAAAATGGACCACACTAGTGGTATAAAACTTAAAACTTTATTGAGCACAAAACCACAATGACTAAGCATTTTCACTCACTTTCTATTTGGGTTTCTTCAGAGTCTAATTACATAAGCTCTACACACATTTTATAACACAGACCAGTGATGTGATCTCCTACTATCTAATTACTATTAATGTTAATATAACTCATACAAACAACGTTAAAAACAAGATGCCTATATATCGAACAAAAATATATATGTAAACACTATAATATTACTATACATATTAAAATATAACACACATTAAAATTTTAAATTAAATATTAAATACATGTAAATGCAGCTGCAAACAAGACTTAATGTTCTTCTGATACAGGATAGAGATGGTGTAACTTAACCTTTGACTTAGCTAAAAAGACTGTTTAGATCATCATGGATCTCTGCTTTAATATACGGGCAATAGAAATACCATCATTTAATAAAGGTTCAACCTTAGCATTGAGCCTGAATTGCCATTTTTTTTCCTTGAGAGCTACCTGCAAGTCAGCGTTTCCCCCTCTTTCCCTATAGTTAATTTTATCTATTACGAAGAACACAAACTTTTTAAAATTACTACATTTTGTAATGTGTACAAAAAGTGCACTACTTAACTTTTTATTTGTTTATTCCCCTTATGTGCTGCATAATGTGGTCCCTTAACTTTCTCGTGGTCATGTCAACATAGCAACTAATACACGATGTACGGATTGCTGCATATACTAGTTGCTTGGTGTTACAATTACACCTCCTTGGACATCTTAAAGTCCTGTCATAACCCTCAGTGCTGCATAGGGACCTTCATTGATGAATCTACATGCTCTACATATTCCACATTTATACATTTTCAAATTATGATATTTAGTTGTTTCCATCTCATTATACTTAAGAATGATTTTGAAGTTACACACCTAATTTATCTTTTAAGCTACTATCAAAGTTCCGATCCGAGCTCTTCAAAAAAATATTAACCAACTTGGTCATATCTGTATTATGCTGCATGACCATCATCAGAATCCGCCACATAACGCAAGCACTCAGGTCTCTCAACAGCAGGTACAAATACGACTCAGTCATTGTCTACGCTGGTGTAAACGACCTGAGACGTACCTCCTTGGACTACATGAAAAGAGACATTGAGGAGCTCTCTGATTATGTAGCCCAGGCAGGTATGACCCTGACCTTGAGCAGTATCCTACCTTCACCAAGAATGATGCCACAATACAGAGATAAGATGATCAGCTTTAACAATTGGCTTAAACTCTGGTGTCATTCAAAGGGGATCCAATGTCTGTCTGCCTGGGATGACATGCTGGACAAGCCACGCTGCTTCGCAAGGGACGGCTTGCACCTGTCACCCCTGGGATTCCGGATACTGGCAAAGGCTCTTGCCACCCCATAGTGCCTTTTTAGGCAAGGCTCAAATTCTAAACCTACCACCCTAGAACACAAAAAGGAAAAAACTAAGGGTAATGCTGCTCAATGCCAGAAGTCTAAATCTCAAAATGCACGCACTCAAGGCCCTTCTCAGAATGGAGAACATCGATGTCTGTGCAGTGACAGAAACCTGGTTCAAGGCTCCTGAGAGCACCCCAGCACTATCAGGTTTTACCTCTTATCATGCGTTCCGGCCCCAAAATCCGGACAATACCAAGAAAGGAGGGTATCCATATTCATCAAGGACACCCACACCTCAAGACTGGTGGCAACGCACGATGCATCGGAGACCATCCAGGTGCAATTAACCATAGGCAAGACTGCTCTGCAAATGGTAGCATGTTACAGGCCACCCTCACAAACTCAGGAACCTCACATGGCCTTCCTGAAAACACTAGAGGGGATAAATGTATCACCAAACACCATCATACTAGGTGACTTCAATTACCCTAATATAGACTGGGAACACTACTCAAGCCCAAACACCCTAGCCCAAAAGTTCCTGGAATTCATAAACTCAAATGCCATGGAACAACTAGTCACCATCCCACAAGAGGAGAAAACATACTTGATCTCATCATCACGAACATGGGAGCACAATGTTCAACACCGAAGTATACCCTCACTGGTGAGATCAGATCACAAACTAATCTCGCTGGAGGTCCTCATCCCACCCCACCTGAAATAAAAAGACCACAGTAAAGAACTTCTCGAAGCCGACTTCACACTTCTAAAGTCTAGTGTGGTCTCCTTTAAGGCCCCGAGCAGTGAAAACAGTACTCAAGCCGCTGAATCACTTACAAATGCCTTATACCAGCACCTGCAGGACTGCATGGATAAGGCAATCCCAAGCAAAACAAAGACTCTTTGTAACAAAGGCAAGCATCCAGTCTGGTGGACCCCAGCCATAAACAAACTCTACAACAAAAGGAGGAAGCTACTACAAGATAGAGCAAAATCCTTAAAAGGTAAGACACCCTTGATCACTATAAGTAAAAAACTAAGAGCTCTCATAAAATCATCCAAAGCAAATTTTGAGAGAAAAATAGCTAAAGATTCAAAAGACAATCATAAGGCCTTCTTTAGCTATGTTAGAAACCTGGGAGGAAACTCCCAGATATGCTCAGAACTAGTTCAAAATGATGTGAAGATTACTGATCCTACAGACATTGCCAACATACTGGCTGACAGGTTCAGTGCAAACTTCTCCCCTCCCCAAAAGGAGAGATATCTATACCAGCGATTGCAGCCCCAAACATCTCCAACGCCCAAGTGAGAACTGCTCTCTCCAAAGCAAAAACACAGCATCCATGGGACCTGATGGTGTCCCCGGCTGTGTGCTCCATGAACTCAACGAGAATTAAACCCACAGCTAGGACAGCTGTTTAATCATAGTCTTACCTCTGGATACATGCCAGGAGTGGCGCACTGCAACTGTGGTCCCACTTCACAAAGGCGGTGCCTCCACCGACCCTGGAAATTACCGGCCCATTAGCTTGACAAGCCTTATCTGCAAAGCCATGGAAAGGATCATAATGGACCTCATAAATAAAGACATAGGGAATTTGCAGACTTTGGATCCATCCCAGTTTGGCTTTGTCAAAGGCAGATCATGCCTTCTAAACTTGGTTGACTTTTTCGAAACAGTCACCAAAGCCATTGATGAGGGAAAGGCAGTCCATACAGCCTACCTCGATCTGGCAAAGGCCTTCGATACAATACCCTACTCGGGTATCATTGAAAAACTCATCAGCTTAAATGTTAACCCATACATCACAAGATGGGTTGCAAACTGGCTCAGTGACAGAACCCACAGGGTCAGAGTTGCTAGCGCCATGTCAGACTCAAAGCCTGTCACAAGTGGTGTACCACAGGGCTCAGTCCTGGGCCCACTCTTGTTTGGCATCTACTTTTCCAAAGTACAAGCAAACACAGGAGGGTTATGGCTGACAAAGTTTGCAGATGACTGCAAACTGGGCGCCATAGTAGAAAACACATCTGACACAGATATCCTTCAGAAGGGTCTCACATAAACGGATAACTGGTGCCAGAGCCATGGCCTAAAGTTAAATGCCAAAAAATGCATAGTCATACCCTTCGGGAAAACAAGGTTACCCCTAGCTACCAAATAGGCGGCAATCCACTGAGCACAGAAGAAGTTATCAGGGACCTGGGGACCCAGGTTGATAGTAGTCTGTCATTCGACACCCATGTAGCTAAAGTAGTTAGGAAGACCTTCTACATTGCCCACCTTATCATGAAGGGATTCTCATCTAGATCAAGGGAGGTCATAGTCTCCCTATACTCATCACTCATTAGACCAATGATTGAGTACAATGCCCCATTCAGAATGTATCTGACCCGACACTTGCAGCAGCTGGAGAGGCCACAAAGTTCCTCACCAAAAGGATAAAGGGTCTCAAACATCTGTCCTATGCTGCCCGACTGAAAGAACTCCAGCTCTATTCAGTAAACACCGCTTGCTCAGAGGTGACCTTTGCCTAACATACAAGGCCATGTCAAACCCAGATTTGATGAATATGCTTCACCTCAAAAAATCTAGATCCATCAGAGCCACAAGGGCGGGAGACTTAAACCTCGACACGGCTATTAATAGGACGTGCTGGAGGGATAGATTCATCACCCAAAGACTCCCTATGCTGTGGAATAAAATCCCGGTATATGTGAGGCAGAGCACCTCGCTGGCCTTGTTCAAGAGAAATCTTGACCAATGGATGGGAGATCGCAGATATACCCCAGGGATTACCTCAGTGTCACTGCTAGACAGAGGCACAGCAAAATAATAGGTATAGTTCCCCATACTAAAGGGGTGGCGTAAGCCACAAAACTATGGGCTAGGCTTGTAAATGCCCTCGGGCAGATAGCCTAGTATGAACCTATGAACCTATGAACCTATGTCATTACCAAAAGAATCGACAGATTTTTCATGATTAAAATTTGTGTCTATCTTCAATATAAGATCAAATGAAGACTCTCTTTTTTGTAAAATTTCAAGTTTCTTCTTCTTCTTTCGGCTTTTTCCCGGTTAGGGGTCGCCACAGCGGATCACCTGTCTGTAAAATTTCAAGTTTAATTTTTAATAAAAGCTTCATATGGTATCCCCTACTTCTAAACATACCTATTAATTTATACATTTATTCATTAAACTCTTCATCTTCATTTGCAAGCCTACTTAGCCTAACCATTTGCTCCATCACGACACTTCTTTTCTGATAGAGGGGTGACAGCTCTCATAATGTAACAATGTATTTGAATAAGTGTCTTTCCTATAGATGGTTGATGTTAAAATTTCACCTCTGTCACCACTCTTTTTCAGGAGAATGTCCAAAAAAATCAATTTGTTTAGTGTCATATTTATAAGTGAATGTCAAAAATGTAGTTGTGGAATTCAAAAATTCAATAAAGGTTGCTTTTTCATTAATTTCACCTTTCCACAAAATCAGAATGTCATCTAAAAATCTTAAAAACAAAGCCACTTTTTGAAAAAAAAAAAGATAAAGGAAAAACAAACCTCTCCCATTCTAATAACACTAAATTAGCAAAAATGGGGGTACATCTTGCCCCTATTGCTATACCTGCTGTCTGCCAAAACTATTCACCTTCAAAGTGTATAAATTTGTTCTTCAGAACTATCTCCATGAATACTACTTACATATTAATTTTGTTTTTAGTCAAATTACTCAAATTAGTTAAACTGTCACAAAAGAATTCAAGTCCAGTCTTGTGTGGTATAACAGAGAATAGATTCACCAAAGTCCACTATAATGAAGATGTAGCTTTCTGTATTATTGATTTCTATTAGTTTTTCTAAAGAGTGCTAGGAATCTCTCAATATATGGGGGGGGGGCCTGTCTAAGACATACTTTGAATATCTATCAATGTATGCTGCTAGGGGTTCAGTTTTAAATCCCCCTGCAGCCAGTATTGGTCTGAAGGGTGGATTTGTCTGGCACTTGTGTATTTTTGGAATAGCAAAAATCACAGGTGTTATAGGGAATTCAACAGTTACAAAATGTAGTTCTTCACCATTAATTGCATCTAGTGAAAAACTGTCGTACAGTTGTAAATCTATTTTCATGTATGCCCTATTCATTTCAGTTAAAGAAACTCTTTCATAAGTGGTAGCATCATTCAAAATCTCAAACATTTTGCCAACATAGTTAGTTTTAGACATTATAACTACCCCACCCCCCTTGTCAGGTTTCATAAATCTAACATTCTTAACTTTCTTTATTTCATTCAGAACCAATCCTTCATCATTCTGTAGATTATCAGAATGTTTACATTTATTAGCAA
This sequence comes from Protopterus annectens, assembly GCF_019279795.1. Taxonomy (NCBI): domain Eukaryota; kingdom Metazoa; phylum Chordata; order Ceratodontiformes; family Protopteridae; genus Protopterus; species Protopterus annectens. The sequence goes on along the minus strand of NC_056728.1, from coordinate 153,517,557 downwards.
GAAATTCTGTCATCTCAAATTCAAAATTCTTTTCAAAAGTATATACTTTTACATTATAAGTTGGCATAAAAGTACTTTTTTATTTCATTAATAAAGAAGCATGATCTTGTATTTTCATTTCTTGATCAAAAAGCAACCTTATGTTTAACTTTATAGTAAATACTTTTAGGTTGACCATCATAGTAGCTATATCTGTTTCAAAGTTAGGTACAAAAGTGAAACCTTTTTTAAGTAAATCAAAATGTGCAGTCATAAGCTCTAAGTCAATAAAATTATATACTGAAAAATTATGTTGTTAAATATATTTACTCCAGTGTCAGAGTTAAGTAAGGTCACATCAATGTCATTGTCACAAACCTTCAGTATATCACATTGCCTTTCGTATTCCACCTCTTCCCTGGGTAATAATGTTTGTTCATATTCCTCATGTTTTGTTGTACTTGGTTTCTGAGATGCTCTGAGCGTCTCAATTCTGGGGATTCTTTAAAAAAACTTCTTCTCTACTATTGTTACTCATATTATTAATTCCATTGCTGCTACCATTTATATTTCTAACTTCGGTATCTTCCCTTGATTCATAAGGTTTGTCTTGTTACTTCTTCATCGACCATGTCCTAGCAGACGTACAGCTGTATGAGTAACAACAACGGTAGAGAAGTTTTTTTACAGAATTCCCCAGAATTGAGATGCTCAGAGTGTCTCAGAAACCAACAAATACAACAAAACATGGGGAATGTGAACAAACGTTATTACCCAGGGAAGAGGTGGAATACGAAAGGCAATGTGAGATACTGAATGTTTGCGACAATGACATTGATATAACCTTACTTAATTCTGACACTGGGGTAAATATATTTAACAACATGATTTTTTGATCAAGAAATGAAAACACAAGATCATTCTTCTTTATTAATACAATGACAAAGTACTTTTATTCCAGCTTATAATGTAAACGTATATAACTTTGAAAAGAATTTTGAATTTGAAATGAGAAAATTTCTTGCCAATAAATGCAAACATTCTGATAATCTACAGAATGATGAAATATTGGTTTTGAATGAAATAAAGAAAGTTAAGAATGTTAGATTTATGAAACCTGACAAGGGGGGGTAGTCATAATGCCTAAAATTGACTATGTTGATAAAATCTTTGAGATTTTGAATGATATTGCTACTTATGAAAGAGTTTCTTTAACCAAAATGAATAGGGCATACGTGAAAATAGATTTACAACTGTACGACAGTTTTTCACAAGATGCAATTAATGGTGAAGAACTACATTTTCTAACTGTTGAATTCCCTATATTACCTGTAATTTTTGGTATTCATAATACACTATTGCCAGACAAATCCACCCTTCAGACCAATAGTGGCAGCAGGGGATCTAAAACGGACCCCCTAGCAGTATATATTAATAGATATTCAAAGTGTGTCTTAGACAGGGCCCCCCATATATTGAGAGATTCTTGGCACTCTTTAGAAAGACTAAGAGAAATCAATAATACAGAAAGTTGCATCTTCATTACAGTGGACTTGCTGAATCTATTCTCTGTTATACCTCATGAGATTGGACTTGAATTCTTTCATGACAGTTTAACTAATTTGAGTAATTTGAGTAACAACAAAATTAATGTATTAATGGTATTCATGGAGATAGTTCTGATGACAACTTTATACACTTTGAAAGTGAATATTTTCGGCAGACAGCAGGTGTAGCAATGGGGGTCAAGATGTGCCCTCATTTTTGCTAATTAGTGTTATTAGAATGGGAGAGAAGGTTTGTTTTTCCTTCACTTTTTTCCATAAAGTGGCTTTATTTTTAAGATTTTTAGATGACATTCTGATTTTGTGGAAGTGTGAAATTAACGAAATAGCAACCTTCACTGAATTTTTGAATTCCACAACTACATTTTTGACATTCACTTATAAATAGGACACTAATCAAATTGACTTTTTGGACATTCTCCTGAAAAAAAGAGGTGACAGAGGTGAAATTTTAACACCAACCATCTATTGGAAAAACACATTCAAATACATTGTTACATTATGAGAGTTGTCACCCCCCCCCATCAGAAAATAAGTATCATGATGGGGCAAATGGTTAGGCTAAGTAGGCTTGTAAGTGAAGATGAAGAGTTTAATAAACAAATGTATAAATTAATAGGTATGTTTAGAAGTAGGGGATAACCTATGAAGCTTTTATTAAAAATTAAATGTGAAATTTTACGAAAAAGAGAGTCTTCATTTGATCTTATATTGAAGATAGACACAAATTTTAATCATGAAAAATCTGTGTATTATTTTGGTAATGACGTGATGGTCATGCAGTATAATACAGATATGACCAAGTTGGTTAACATTTTTTTGAAATGCTTGGATCGGAAGTTTGATAGTAGCTTAAAAGATAAATTAGGTGTGAAACCTAAAATAGGATACAGAGGAGGCAGTAACCTCAAAAATATTCTTGAGTATAACGAGATCGAAATAACTAAATATCACAATTCGTACATGTATAAATGTGGAACATGTAGAGCATGTAGGTTCATCAATGAAGGTCCCTATGCAGCATTGAAGGTTATGATAGAATTTTAAGATGTCCAGGGAGGTGTAATTATAACGCCAAACAACTAGTATATGTAGCAACCTGTACATCGCGTACTAGTTTCTATGTTGGCATGACCACGAGAAGGTTAAAGGACCGCATTATGGAGCATGTAAGGGACATAAAAAATAAAAAGATAAGTAGTGCACTTTTTGTACACAGAACAAGATGTAGTAATTTTAAAAAGTTTGTGTTCTTCTTAATAGATACAATTAACTATAGGGAAAGAGGAGGAGACACTGACTTGGAGGTAGCTGTCAAGGAAACAAAATGGCAATTCAGGCTCAATGCTAAGGTTGAACCTGGATTAAATGATGGTATTTCTATCACCCCTATATTAAAGCAGACATCAGGTTAAGTTACACCATCTCTATCCTATATCAGAAGAACATTATCTTGTTTGCAGCTGCATTTACATGTATTTAATATTTAATTTTAAATTTAAATTTTTGTTATATTTTAATATGTATAGTAATGTTATAGTAGTTACATATATATTTTTGTTAGATATGTAGGTATCTTGTTTTTAGCATTGTTTGAATGAGTTATGTTAACATTAATAAAAGCAGACATCAGTGATGATCTAAACACAGTCTTTTTAGCTAAGTCAAATGTTAAGTTACACCATCTCTATCCTATATCAGAAGAACATTGTCTTGTTTGCAGCTGCATTTACATGTATTTAATATTTAAATGTCAAATTTAAATTTTTGTTATATTTTAATATGTATAGTAATGTTATAGTAGTTACATATATATTTTTGTTAGATATGTAGGTATCTTGTTTTTAACATTGTTTGAATGAATTATGTTAGATAGTAGGAAATGACACTTCCGCGGTGGTGCAGCGGTAGCATTGTTGCCTCACAGCAAGAGGTTCTCCCGTTCGATTCTCGGCTTGGGTTGGGAGTGCCTTCTGTGTGGAGTCTGCATGTCCTCCCCGTGGTCGAGTGGGCATTCGAAAAACTTGCGTTAAATGGGCGTGCCTTCGTTGAAGGTTGGATGTCGGGCTGGCAACTCGACACCATAAAAACCATCTGCCAATTATTAGCAGACCGGAGTTCCGCTGTGACGACCACTAACTGGGAAAAGCCGAAAGACAAACAAACAGATAGTAGGAAATTACATTACTGGTCTGTGTTAGAAAATGTATGTAGAGCTTATTTTATTAGACTCTGAAGAAGCCTGAATAGAAAGTGGGTGAAAGCGCTTAGGCATTGTGGTTTTGTGCTCAATAAAGTGCTATGTTTTATACCACTAGTGTGGTCCATTTTTTATTTTTATTTTTTATACTTTTCAGTTGGTTATTAGAGGTTATCCTTTGGTTGCTAGCATTACATAGCTAAACTGTACTGAATTCACCCTGTGCATCAAAACCATATTAGCATGTGCCTGCATCAGTGGTATGGATGACAGGGATGTGGCACAGGTATCATCATATGCACAGGGTGTTGTGTTTGTTTGCCAGAGGCCTAAACTGGGCCATATGGTTGGAGGGATGTTCTATGAATGGGTCATGCAGAGGTGGTGTGTGTGTGTGTGTGTGCGTGTGTGTGTGTATGTGTGTGTGTGTGTATCTGGAGGTGACCTGGCTGTGATGGTGATGTGTGTGTGTGTTTGTATGCACATAGTCACACCATGTGTCTGCCTTACACAGGGGTATGTTGGACAGCTGTGAACTGTACATGGCAGGGCATACAGTTCACCATCTCCAATGACAGACATGTGAAATGGTCCTATCAGGGGTCTCACTGACACCACCAGGCCCAAGGCCAGATGCAGAACTACTCCCTGATGGTGACTGCTGTCTGCTGGATCCGTGTCTCTATCAGGACTGGCCAGGACCACATGCCTGTGGCTTGCTCTGTTGTGATGTGGACAGCACCCACTTTTTATAGTGCTGGAGGTACTGCCACTATAGGAGTGTGAAAGTGCATGACCACATAGACTGTCAGCTGATGTTGGTGCTGACCTACATCCATGTGGCCGACGCCCATCTCCTACCACACACTGCAGCACAGACATTCCATGGTCAAGGATTGCCAAGGTCTTACCCAACCATTTATTCATGACCTCAGTATTTTGACGTGTGGCCTCAACAATATCATTTATGTCATCACGTAAACCAGGAAGAGTTCCATCCAATACCCTGAGTATTTGTATAGTGTTGCATTCACTACATGCCTGTGCATCCATGGCAGCCAAAACATGCATCTGGTG